>NC_135859.1:23038971-23338971 GCF_031162955.1 Sander vitreus
TACAGCAGTAACGTTACTAAAATATAGCTACTTCACTAATATCCACCACAATGCTTGCTACCAAAAAACACAAATCATGTAAATGTAAAAAATCTGATAAAGACGCAGTTTCATGATGATAGCAGTAACATAAATCATCCCCAAACTAGTGTAACGTGTTTGCTAGTGTCCATTTATGCACCAAATCCCAATATCGATACATTTAAGCATGTCTTCCTGTCTCTGGATTAGGCTACAGGTATCTTAACGTTACGCTACTGAAATTATTATTTGTCTCTGAATTTAAAAAAGCCCACCTTTGTGTTTCTTTTATAAAAGAAGCCATTGTTGTCTGTCGCTTTCTGCAGATATTAAAATCCAGAGTTGAAAAGTGTCAAAGCAACAGCAGCATCCTTACACTGTTGCCATTCCTTCTTCCTGTTGTCACGAGACGACTCACGTGACTACGGTGGCCGGGAAGTGCAAAGCAACATTACAAAAAATGAAACACTTTTACAAAGCTCGAGACAAATTTACATTTTGGAAAACATTTTTACCTAACATAAAACACAATTACATGGGCAAAACACTTTTACCAAGGACAAAACAAATTAACATTTTAGAAAACAAATTAACATGACGCAAAACACTTTTTCCAGTCCCGAAACAAATTTACAAATGACAGATTCTTCACGGAAAGGGAATGTACCACATACCGGAAGTGATGAGATGTTGTTGGTGAGCGCGGTCAATTCGTGTTGTCGTTGTGGAGTATATGGCGTGAATGAAGTTTATGCAGTTTTTAAGTATACCGACAGTTTTTCTTTTCTCAAATTGAAATGATGCTGAGTAATTAATGAATTAATCATGACAAAAAAGTTCGCTATGTTAGTGTAATATAATGTAACGTTACCTAGCTTATAGCTTGTTGGATAGAAATGCACCCACTACAACTAACGTTACCATGGCGATAAGCCTAACGTTATGTTTGTGAACTGATATTGGGGTTAATATTGAAGATCTACAGTTGTGTTTTGCTCAATATGAAATTAAGTGGTTGATCAGTTAAATATATATCCTCTATCCACACGAAACCTAATATTTATGTGGAGGACGCAAGATCATTTTAGAATTATAATATGACAGCATGGTGAACTATGAACCTAACTCATATTTAGAAATCTGACGTTAAAGATTTGTGTTATTGTTGCCTAGATAAAATGACAGAGAAAAGAAAAACCTTTCAGGACACCAAAACGCCAAGTAAGTACAATAAGTCCTCATATCAAGACAATTTGGTAACATCTTTATAAGAATGGGTGCTTATGGAAATACTAACGTCACTATGTCACAGGCAAAGGAGACAGAAAGACCTGAGGAACAGGGAGACCAGGGACAGTTGGTGTAGAGTCTCAGGTAAGTGTGTTGAGCTTAGTTCATATTTTTGGATGTGTGTGGCTGTCAGGGTTAGCAGATGAGCTTTACCAGTGGCTCACTAATTTGCATTATGATCAGCTAATTTAACAAGTGTACAAAAGCATTGTATTTCTTTTATATGGGGACACTTTTTCAAAATAAGTCATTATGTTTTAAGGTATTTTTGTGGCTTGATTATAAACAACTTAAAAATAAATGCATGGTTTTAAAGAAGAACATTATGGTCAATTTAGTCAGCTTTCCAATGAATCAAGAGAAACACTGAAAAGAAGGATAATGGTACAGTCTCCATGCTACACTAATGATAGTATTAAGGTTTTCCTCTGTGTACACATGTCCTCTACCAGTATAATTGTGGCTATATTATTTGTGTCCCCTTCAAAAATTGCTCTTCAGAAATTTTGTGTTTATTGTCCCCCCCCCTACTGTTAGATTAGATTTACGCCCATGATGGTAGGTAAAAATGTTTTCCAAAATGTAAATTTGTCTCGAGCTTTGTAAAAGTGTTTCGTTCTTTGTAATGTTACTTTGCACTTCCCGGCCACCGTAAATAAGTGTTCAAATGGCAAAACAAGGCAAGGAGATTTCACAACCCGAAATGTTCTTATCAACGGCTTATAAGTGATCTATAAAGCATTAGTGATGGATTTATTAAAATTTACAGTAATCATTTGCATTGTGTAAACTGTTAATAAAAGCCACCTTAGAAAGTGGTACGATTTACTAATGCTATGTTTCACTACATGTCCCTCACCTAAAGTGATGACCGGACACACGCTTTTAGTATTGTAAAACATAACAATAAAATATACATATACATGTATTTAACACATATTAATAATATAATACAATAAATTAAGGCCAACACAAAGGTTGAGTTTCGACAGTTTATTATGTTGAAAAAGAAGAGAAAAAAAATCATGCACAGATTAAAATTAAGATCATTTTTTGATAAGACATGATAAATCATTTAAAAATATTTTGCATACAAATAAGAAAAGAGAAAATTATGTCAGGATATATATCCATATTTCTGTCACACAGCATAATATAATATTCTATGCACTGATTTTACAAACGAGCTTGTATGACTTTCAATACTGTAGCAGACCTGTTCCAATTTGGTATTCAAAATAGTTTCATGCTCTTTCCTCCATTGATTGATTTCTCTTGCCTGGAATAACCAAACCAATAAGTCTGTCCAAAAACGTCCCAATCTGCCGTGCCTTTTCTTTTAAGTAAACACTGGAGTCAGTGAAATTATTTCAGCTACAAACTGACACAGATCTGTACTGTAGCAGCTGAACGTCAAGGGTTAACCTCCAGCGAGGCAGAAGGAATGTACCACAAATAAATAAATACTTCATTTTTCCTTCCAACAGAAATTCAAAGCATGTAAAACATTCTTTTTTTTTTTTAATAGGAAAAACAAAGAGATAACACCAAAACAAGGAGTGTCAAAGCACACAGTACCTTCAAGATGTATATTTTTGATAAACGTTTTTGTAAAGGTTTTGGTAAACAGATTGCATCACGGTAAACACTGGCTGACATCTGCAGCTTCAGGATCTCGCTGCCACTATTTGAAGGAGGGTAAATTTGGCACTTTTATGCTGATGTCGCCAATGTTGATGTTTCTGGGCATTTCCGGGAGGTTCATGTTCTTTACAGCTGATACGGCACGAGCAGGCGCTCCTGCAATACCGGCCTATACACACACACACACACACACACACACACACACACACACACACACAAAACACACACAATGGAAGGTTGATAAGATATAAATCAGCAAATCAAAAAAACACCTTGTACACGACAACACATTGAACAGTGACATTAGACACACATAAACACACATACGCTGCTAAACAGAGTACTAGACAAAAAACAGTCAACTGCTGACAAAATGCAAAAGCACTGACAGCTACGAAGACAGACAACATGTGCAAATGTACATTCAGATGCCTTCATAGCTTCATATGCACATGCATTATTTTGTTCAATAATGATTTACATCACAACCAGAGCCAATTATGAATCAACTGTGAGGACACACTGTACTAGAACATTCACTGATTTTGATGTACTGAGCAGTACTGGACATTCATCAAATGGACAAAAGGCAGCATTGCTTGGAAAGTGAACCCATCGGACTCTTGAGGACCGATAAGGGTAAAAATGCAAGGAGAGAATTGGGTAAAGCAGAAAAAAATGGATTTGGATATGAAGACGGAAATTATGTTTTGGATAGATATGTATGGATGTATAGAATATGTGCGTTATATAAAAATAAAAAATAAAAACATGTCAACATAATATTAGCCATAATACAGATTATGCTTCTAGTGGGTTAAATTACTTCTGGAAAGACTACACATGACTGCAGCTATCTAAATACATATTTGTGAATAGAGGACCGAGAGTATCTACCAATAGTATTAACTACTAATGAAATGAGAAGGTCCTAGTAGTACTAAACTACAATGGTAAATCTACTCTCAGGGACAGAGGAGGCACTTCACTCTAACACAATGAATCTCAATGTGAAAGTGAATAAGAGCAATTTAGCATTTTTAAGGAAAGCATCAATGTAGTTTAGCTTTTTGGAGCAATAAAACACATCTGTGAAGAGTGAATGATTTGATGTTTTGGTCTCAAGTGTGAGCAGACATTTGAGAATCACTGCAGTTAGAGATCCCCCAACTGAATCTTCAGAAGACAGACCCAAAAATGACCAAAAGGCTTAAACTGCAGAGAACTGTATGTTCTCATTGCCTCATTGTTGTCTCTCACATTCAAACAAGTAGCCTTGTAAATCACTGAGTGATATGACACACATAGAGTATGTCTGGAATGTAGATTTATCTACTTCACTTATTTTCACAAGGTTAGTTCAACGGACTGTTTGTGTTATGGGGCATTCCTCCCTCTGCCAAAAATCAAGGAGACTTGTGTTAGAAGGAAATATGATCGTGGTGTTAACCGAGAGGAATGCTGATCCAGCACATGGGCTAAGTATTCAGGAGTCAGACTCCAGATATTTCTTTCCTCACAGTGGGTAGCCTGGAGACCCACTGTGCATGTCCATAATAGTGGGTTGTTAATCAAATGCTGGGTGACTAATAAGTCCAGAAATAGTAGCACCAGCTGTGTAATGCAAGACAATGGCTTGATTCTCTGGTTCCATGTAAGAGAGTTAGATGAGAAACTTGATACCACTCTCGTGTCTGTATGGTAAATATGTAGTTAGCACAAAGACTGGAAACAGGAGGGAACAGCTAGTCTGGCTCTGTCCGAGCTAGCTTTTCTAAAGCTCACTACTGTAATTGTTTGACCTGTACAAAAATCTAAGTGTGAAAGTAACAATAGCCATTTTACCCGGGGTTATGTGTCCACGATTTCTTTGCCAGGACCAGTAACTTCCTGGCTCCACTGGTAGCCTGCCAACTTGTCCCGGCCAACAAATAGTCCGGCATATAACCCCCCAAAAAACAAGATAAACTGTTAATAGGCGAGCTTTAGAAGAGCTTGTAGTTCCCTTTGGACAGGGCCTGGCTAGCGGTTTCCTTCAGTTTCCAGTCATTATGCTAAGCTTAGCTAACTAGCTGTAGCTACATATACCATACAGATATTTAAGTGGTATCAATCCTCATCTAACTCTCAGCAAGAAAGTGAATGAGCATATTTCCCAAAATATCAAATTATTCTTTGAATACAGTGCACCACTTTAGGCCAGAGAAGTTTTGATAGTATCACAGTTACATGTGATTATAACACAAAAAAGACAAATCTCATTAAATAATTAACATTTTCTAAAAATGGGTAAAAGAAGATTATAAATAAAAGGCCTTTCAAGAAACGTCTAAAACAAGAGATACAAAGAGTTCTGTAGCCTCTCTAACCCGTAGATTCATATATCTTTAAACTACAGTGGGTGGACAATATAATACATACACCTTACATGTATAATGCACCGCCACAAACTACAGCTTCAAAAATTATCTTGAACAACCACCTCTCTGACACAGTCCCAACAGCAGTTCAACATTAAAAACTTAACAAAGATAGTATTTATCTATTTTAATAGATTCACCAGTGGCAACATTTTTGGGTCTGCCATGAAAGATTCCTACTGTATGTTAGTGACATCCGTTTGCTATTACATGGAGGGCCATATGGTGAGACTCGGGGAGTGAAGTAAACTTCAGTTAAGGTTACAGCACTTGGTTGTAAATTTAGCAGTACCTGTGTCTACCTGTCCTGCCTGGTAGACTGAAAGATAAACGTCTGTAAAGAGAGAGAAGAATGGAAAGAACTAGACAGGGTCAGGAAAAAGAGGAATGAGGAATGTTAAAGCAGATTAAAGTAATTACAGTTTATCTCCACAGTAGAGAATGATAGGACCCATCATAGACCACATATTTAATGCCAGAAGTGATCTAAAGCTTTGCCCACAATTCTTCTTTATAGCAAAAAATAAATTAAGATATTAATTGAGAATTTTGTTGAAAAAAAAAACACTATTGCCACTTCATTAGTCTTTAGCCAATCTGGGAGGAGAACAGCTCGTTCCTTGCTCCCGAGACACTGACCTATAAATGGACAATGTCATTTTGAATTAGCATCGGTTTGAAAAACACACTGCAGTCTAGGGTAGGTCCAAGAGGAAAGGACAGAGCAGCTCTGATGATTGTAAAAACGGTAAAAGACTGCTTGCAGAACATCAATCAAAAAGAAGATTCTGTCTCATTAAAGCACACAATGCAGGTCAGATTATTAGAGAAAGTGTACTTTGTTAACACTTCAATACAAATGATGAACACACAATTGCTGTCAGCCAGTTAAAACCCTGGCAATGTAACCCTTCACTTCATCCTGTAAGCAACAATATACAGCAAATTTGTACAAACTTTGTGTCAGCGTTTCTCATTGCAAATGTAGAAAAAAGGAATACCTAAAAACATTGCCTCAATGTTAAGACATCATTGCAGTGCGTTGTAAGTCATTTAAAAACAAGGCCAAATCCTTAGTGCAGTTAAGATTTAGGACTAGCAGAGGCTAAAATCCACATTATGCAAAACAGAAGTGATTTCATGAAATGGTCTCTGGCTGGCTGTCTGATTAAAATTTTCCGATAAGTAAATTAATGTTTATCTGCTAGCAAGAGGCTGTAGGGCAAGCAAAGCAATGTCCTTGCATAGAGCAAATATCTAAGCAAGGACAATGGCTTATAGATGTAACAAAAACACATTTTCTCCAAAAATAAATAACAATTCACATTCTCCTCTAGAATAATAGGACTGTAAAACACAGCCTACAACCGGCCTGTTTTCATGAATATATGTCAAATCTACATGACATAAATATCACGTGAGTGAGTGAGAGATTCAATGGGCACAGATTCTGGAGATGCACTGGAAAATGGTACAGTTAAGTCTCCATAATAATAACAATAGTGATGACTACGATGCTGTATTTCATACTGAGGGATACGGGAGAGGATATGTTGATTGTTGACCTGTGTTGAGAGCAGTGCAGCAGCGAGAGGAGAGGGCGAACACAAAAGCACAAAACACTTAAGAGTAGGTGGGGAGCATCCACATGATCACTGGAGAGTAGCATGCAGGGTGCAGCATACACACATGCCTGCATACTGTATATGATACCGCAGAGAGTATTGGAAGTAGGGTCAAGTCATATATACAGTGGACGGGCAGGGTCAGGCTTACCTCAGACTTCTCCATCTTGTTCTGGGCGTCCACCTGTGTGATGATTTCGTTCATGTTGGTCTCCAGGACCATCCCACCCATCACCATCTCTGCCAGAATGTTGTGGACCTGAGATAAATAAGATGCGAATCATGTTTTAATATCATTACACAAATATTTTTTGCAGGGATTGAGTTTACATGTGCTTTAAATCACCTTATTTAGCATTTAGAAGCAGTAAACAAACATTTAATAATAACACACTATAATGTAGTTACAAGCAGATATAAGGACATGTTTATGTGTTTATCAATATAAAGTATTCACCAATTATAACATCTCCTCTGCAGATACATTGTATACTATTACAATTGTGTTTTACTATATTGTCATTCATTTTTAGTTTATAAACCAGCCTCCACTTACCGGTACCCACAGGAGGAGTTGACAAATACATTAATAAACACATATATCTGCTTACATTGTAATGTGGAATGAACCATTGTATAATATACTGCTTAATGCTACTGGACAACATTCACGTTGGAGGTGTGGTACTCCAAAAAGACTTGGGCCAACCCTGCTGCGAGACCATAACAGCTGAAATCAAAATTGCAATAAGGCTGCAACTAATGATTATTTTCATTATCGATCAATCGGCAGATTATTTTCTCAATTAATTGAGATTTTTTCTTTCTATTTCTATAAAATGTCAGAAATAGTACAAAATGTACACAAATTACAAGAACATTGTGTGGCATTTCAATTGCTTATTTTGTCCAAGCAGCAGCCTAAAACCCAGAGATTTTGACTTCACATAAGATCATAGAAGACAAAGCAAAGCAGTAAACCCTCCTGAAGATGAGTGTTTGGCATTTTTGCTTGAAAAATTACTAAAACGATGAATCAATTAACAAAATAGTTGCTGATTAACTAATTGATTAAACCAATTAATGGACTAACCATTTCAGCATACAAGTGGCTTTTAACAAATAATACAGTATGTGTAATCAATTGACAAACGGATAATGAAACACAAATTGCTCAACTACAAAATCTGGGAAGTCACTGAAAATCTGTTACAGCACAAGAAACATGTCATCAGAGGAGTGTTGAGACAATAATAACTCGGGCTGAATAGTACAACTCATTTCTACTTTCTAGGATTAAACATTCAAGCAGTTTTATAAATATGTAACATCACAAAGAGGCAAACAGAATAAAAGTACTTCTTACCTTGTCTACATGGAAAATTAAGTCGAGCTCACAGACATTCTCAAAGCATTTGTCCAGCGTTTCAACAAATACCTGAAAGTAGAACAAATGTACAATGTTAAAAAAAACAGACTCGCCATCTATTGTACCTCAAAAACAAACTAAGAAAGACACATGGTAACAGATACACTATGGTTTACCTGGATTAAATCTAAAATTCCTAGTTCACTCTCTGAGGAGTCCACACAAAACACAAAGTACAGTGTGGCGTAGTGTCTGTAGATCAGCTTGTAGTCTGATCCTCCAATCAACCTGAAACACACGGGACAAGGAAACATTACACCAATACCTGTCCTGAGTGAATACATTACATGCTAAAACATAAAATACAATGATCATGACCTAATCACTGACTACAGCACATTTACAAAAGATCTTTGTCTGTTGCATTACATGCTGTAAACAGGTTATGAAACAGGAGGAACATCGGGAGAGAAACAACAGGATGTTTTTACTCATGAATCAACATATGTCAAGATAGGAGAAGTTATGAAAGTTAATGATTATTCGGTCATCCTGACATGTTGGTTGATGTGATAACACTCAGTTGTCTGACGCTTAATGAACACTATAATACAATGTTTGTTTTGACCATGTGGCTTTGGTGTCACACAATTTAAGGCAACGGAGAGGGGGAAAAAAAGTAAGTGCACGTGGGGAAGATTCACAAGGTAAAACAACAACTACTTTGTTCCTCATTCATGAATGATAGATGAACTTCAAACAAGCGTTACAATTGATTGGCATTCATAAAGCCCTCTGAGCTTTCCTTGGGTGAAATTAATTCCTGTGCTGCTGCGTCAGAGTAAATGATTCTACTTTTATGTATTTACTTCCTCTCGCATTTAGACACAGTCACTTGCTTATGCACTAGCAGGCCGAGCTAATGCACTTTCACAACTTACATTCCACCTTCTAGGAAATTACAGACGTTCTCATCTCTTTTCGAGACCAAGTGGAAGGTTTCCCTGATGATCTGTTGCTCTGTGTCTTCATTCTGCAGGATGGATGAGGAAACAGAGATTGTCAAACGAAGAGAAGATGGTAAATAATGTGTTGTTTGTGCACCTTATTGCTTCCAGTGAACCGTTTCATTACTTCTATCCAGAAGACTGGGTTGACGGGTAAATAAATGGTTCCCCTCACCTCTCTTTTTCTAAAATATATGTATTAGTTCTGAGTGAAAAATCATGATTTACATACTAATCATTCTCTTTGTCATATCTAAACATAACCTAGTGCCCACAGGCGATGATGTCATTGTACAAGTTGAACCAAGGCAGGCTCATCTTATCGCTTGTTAATGGATGAGATTCTGTTTAAAACCTCAAATATCCTTGGGCATGTTTGCAAGCACTAAAAGGCTTGAAGTTTGGACTCACAGTTGAAGATTCCCTGAATTAATAGGGGGTCCCAAAGTCCCATGGCACAAAAAACAGATCCAAGTTTCACGCGGTTTCTAAATATCAGACTTTTGTGTTACATTATTTTGGGGATTTTACATAATTTAGTTGATAAACATGCCAATGAAAATGCACAATCAAGGTCCAGGAGAAAGCATCCAAAAACATATGGTCTGACATAGGACTGGGCAATATATCGGTATTCCATCGATATCTGTATTTGAGGTTAGATATCGTCTTTAATTTTGGATATCGTAATATCGCAATATGATAAAAGTGTTGTCTTTTCCTGGTTTTAAAGGCTGCATTATAGTAACGTAATGTAATTTTTTGAACTTACCAGACTGTTGTAGCTTATCTATTATTTGCCTTTATCTACTTAGTCATCATATCCACATTAATGATGATCATTTATCAAAAATCACATTGTGTAAATATTTTGTGAAAGCACCAATTGTCAACCCTAAAATATCGCCGCAATATCGACATTGATGTATTTGGTCAAAAAGATTGTGATGTTTGATTTTCTCCATATTGCCCAGCTCCAGTCTGACGTTTTTAATCTAACCTTAAAATCCTCAATCAAAAGTCAACGGTGGTTAAAACCTTGTTGTGTGCCTCTCTAACACTGAGCCAGCCTCACCAAAGGGTGCTAATGTCCTCTTGGGGTGCATAAGGTCAGTGAGCACAAGGAGAGAAGAGGCTGTCCAGTATGCAGCTAACTAGAAGGCTGTATCGGTCATGTGGCTTGTAGCATGACTTGTAGCAGAGTTACAGTACTCACAGTTTAATGGTACAGCTGTAAGACTGAAAAGTCTTAAGCAGCATCTTTTAAAATTCTCATTAATATGTTTCTGGTGTTAAGGGTTTATGTTATTTGGTTTTAATGGACTGTGGTTCCCATGCCTATGGACCACATTTGGCCTTCTGAACCCGCAACATTCCTCTAAATGTTGGCAAAGTTTAAACAGCCAGTAACACCCATCTTCCCTGATTTCAATGTGGAAGAGTTATATTCAAAAGGCATGCAGTAGGGCTGCACGATATGACCTAAAATCAAAATCACGATTAATTTCACATTTTACCTCGATAACGATAAATGAACGATAATTAATCACGTTGTTCTAAATCATCTTTTCTGAAGCCAAAATGTTTCCAGGCGACGGACACTGCATTTTTTGGGGGCACAAGTTGCTCTGTTGACTCGGACTCGGTGTTTGAGTTATTCTCCATTATGCTTTCCATGCGGCTGACGGGTCGGGGCAAAGTCACGTGACTTCACACGCGGTAGAATGTTTTTAAGGAGAAAGTAGGCCTATCAATAGGAATAAATTATCAAAATTATCGTCATGGGAAAAATACGTCGATAACAGCTTCAGAATTCCGATGCCGATACATTTTCGATTAATCGTCCAGCCCTAGCATGCAGTACAGGTGGCCTAATGCTTAAGATGTGTACTATATAACGGCAACATCGCCACTTTGTTACATGACATACCCCTCTCTCTCCCCGCTGTAAACTGTCCAATAAAGGCCAGAACATTAATCTTATAAATACTTTATAACACACTAATATAGTTATAAGCACATATAAGGACATTTTTAAGTGTTTTTATCTGTTCATTCATACACTATCCTCCACTTACAGATGACCAGAGGAGGAGTTATAGTTGCTTACAACTACATTATAGTGTGTCATAAACCATGTATTCAATGTTTATGTACTGCTTATGAATACTAAAAAGGGGGGGTTAAAGTAAAGTGTAACCACAAATTCTAAGCTTGTGATGGCTAACAAAGATTTTCAGCTCTAACATTGTCACTTTCTGTATATATTAGATTTCTTTATACAATAAAGCACTGAAGCCTACACAGCACTACAAGTTCATAACGTAACTGGTAACTCAAATAAACTGACTGCTCAACAGTAACACAGCTAGCCATATGTATGAAATGTTATATCCTGCCGACACCTCAGCTTTTTATAACAGATGGTGTCTACATAGCCTTTTTATAATCCAATCAATTTCAATGTATCAAATACACCATGTGCATCTTAATATATAGATACTGGGACATGCTAAATGCAGCAACTGTGTTCTGCCTTGTGTTTTTAAGTGAAGACAGTAGGCCTGTACCTTTTTCAATTAATGGTTTCATCTTTGAAATATTCCAATCACTGTTTCCCAGAGCCGAAGGGGACATCTTTAAATGTATAATGTTAAATGTACCCAACCTACTGTCCAAATTCTAGATCTGAAACAACTTGTCAATAATCAATTCATTGTTTGAATGATTGATCAAGCAACAATGTCAAACTAATATTTGACATTGCTGCTTTTCTTTGTCTTAAAGCCTAATGATAGTAAACTAAGTCATTTTGTGTTTGGTACTGATGCTCGGACAAAAAACAGCAATTTGAAGATGTTACTTTGAGCTCTGGGAAATCTTTTGTAGGCTTTTTCACAGCTTTCTGACACTTTATAGACCTACTGATGAATCGGTTAGGAAAATACTCCAATAGCCCTAACAAAAACCAAAGATATTCAGTGTACTAACCTACAGTGGTGAAAGTACTCATATATTGTACATGAGTAAAAGTAGCAACACCACAGTGTAGAACTACTCAGTTACAAGTAAAAGTCCTGCTTTAGCATTTTACTGAAGTACAAAGGTATTGGCATCAAAATATAGCCTATCAAAGTACCAAAAGTAAAAGTACTCATTATGTAGAATGGCCCATTTCAGAATAATTTACATTATATTATTGTATTATAAGCTAAGTAATGCATGAATGTGCACAACACTTTAATGTTGCAGCTGGTAAAGGTAGGACTAATTTCAATGAATTTATATACTGCTGGGTAGCTTGAAATATAACAATTTATTTGTTGATTATATTTTGTATCAGAAAACCGATGTACTCAGTAGAAAACGGAAATACTCAAAAATGTACTGAAATACAGTACTTAAGTAAATGTTTTACAGCATCTGTGCATGAAAAATGACTATGATTAACTGCTTGCTGGGTCTAAGTCAACTTGCTATTGTAGCACCAACATGGCATGCAGCCAACCTTGGCATTAAAATCCAATTATATGACCATGCCCACACAGCATGACCAACAAAGCATATTACATAACCTGTTAGTTGCTATACCTGCATGGAGCTTATTTGTTGAGTTTTCCGACAGTGCAGGTAGGTAAAGACAGTAAAGCTAATTAAACCAGTTAAAGTCTGGAGGGAGCACGAGATACTCACAAGGGCGTTATTAAAGAAGGCATGTGACACAAACAGAGGGAACTCACTCCACTGTGCTCATCACCAACAGCTGGATTTAACATGACAAGTGGGCACAATCCTGTTCATACAGGCTCGGCCCGGGAATCCGATAGCCTCGCTTCGGCTTGCACACGTTTAATTATTCATATTCTTAAAAGGACAGTGGTTCAGACTGACATCTTCTAACGTTACACCAGGGTCAGTCTGAAACAGCAGCACATCACGGGGCGGTTGTAAAGTCCACACACCTTCCCATTCAAACAGTGTGCAACAACATGAATGCATCTTTAAGGTATAGCTACGTCTGCCTTGGTTTGCATTAAGAAAACAAACAAAGTATATCAACAGCCATTGCTTGAGGTTTTTAATTCGCTGTTTTCATCTTGGCCTATCACAACCTTCATGAACAATGAAACATGTAAATACATAACATGTTACTCACATAATGCTCGTAGAATTTAGAAAGCCTTGGTTTCCCATGGTTGTTGAATATTAAAATGGCTTTTATCATGATTGTAGCTGAGCGGAGGGAGGCGGGGGAACAGAAAGGGGTCAGTCTGTGAAAGACTGTTGCCTGTCAACTCCCGTGAACCCAGATACGAGTGGGATTCAGGGCTAAATCCCGTTTCGATTTAAGGTTAATACGGGATAGCTTGGAGCTACACGCTACTCTCCCATCGTCTCTTTACGGAAATATTCCACGTCAAAGGATCTATTGACCAGTCATTGCTCTCCGCCTCCTCCTGCTACAGCAGCCGCGATGGTTCAAACCTCTGCCGTGCGAACCGCAGAGGGAACACGTGATTATTTATTTCTAGAGTGATACTCAGATCATCCATGCGGAGGCGTAAAACCGAAAAATAATTTATTTCAAATATGTCAAGCCTTGTCTCAATTTCTGGTGTTTTGAAAAAGATTCAGTGTTTTATTTATTTCTACATTTATTTAAATTATTTAATTTTAAGTGGAAACTTGTTTTGACCCCTACAATGTAAACCTATTTGGTTCATTAATAACCAAATAAGTTGACAATAAACACATAGTAACTAGAATTGTACTTAATGAAACTTAGTGAAGTGTGACAGTTTTTCGTGCTTTTTTGTCACAACGATGGTTTAGAGATGCATAAATGTTCACATAAATTGAGAAAAGTCTAAAGTTATGGATATGGTACTTCCCCAAGAAAAAAAAAATGTTTTAGCTAGTCAATAACTGTTCTGTTGTTGGTATGAGCAGATGAAAATAAAACCATGCATTCAGAAAAGTAAACTAGTTTACTAAAAAATGAACAAAGAAACACCTGTGTCCAAATTGTGGGTGTAATATTGCTTCGATTTCAGATATACAAACCCATGGGGATTCCTGGATCTTGCTGACGTTGTCAGAGCAGTATGAGACTAAATAATTTACTTGTATTGCATAAAATGGCTCATATAGAGTGGATTTAAGTAATCTAGAAACCCTTGCTCATTTTCAGCTAAACAAACGACATATAAAAGCTGCATTCTTTTTTTGAGATCTACAAAACCATTAAACTAGTTTAAATCTCATTTCCCATTAGGCCAATTATTATGTATTGCTGTCCTAAAAGAGTATCAGTTTACTATCTCACGTCACTGGTAGTGCCTTCTAGATGGGTAAAGTCAGTTTAAGTTTTGGCCACAAGGTGGAGCAACAGTACATCTGGAATTGATGATGTGGCAGCTCAGAAGAAAATTTGCCACAACATCTGATTTAAAGAGCAGTCTCCCCATTTTGTCTGTAAACATGAAGCCCTGAATAACTTCCTCAGCCAGAGAAGATTTCCCTTTGACAGACTGACACATGTTGAGATTTGCTGCTGGAATATCCCAGCTCAACTGTAGTCCTGACCCTTCTCTGTGGTAACCAGTAATATGTAGAGAATTTTAACTTATCCATTTCTGGAAAATGTGAGAAGTGTGCTGTTCCTACTCAAGCATTGTCCTTTAATTTCTCCAGTATTCCTGGCAAAGTGTTCTTCAGCAAGACATTGTACATAAAGTTCCAACTGAGCACTCTGACATTTGCAGTGGTATTTGATATGTTGCTTTTCTGAGCAACCACTGCTCAACAGCATGCAACAACAAAGACTTTGTACATTTATCTGAACCATTCAGTATATGACCTACAATAACTGAAACTACTGCATGAGGTTCCACTAAGATGTTGTTTTTCTTCATAGTGAGTCTCCTCCTTTTTAAATGGGCGGAGAACCTTAAAGTGTGAATGACTTGTATGTTTACGTGAAGGAATGCTTATTCAGAATGATTTATGGTTTACTGCTGTTGCAAGAGCTAGACTGGCATACGGTGCCAAGGACTTG
Source organism: Sander vitreus (assembly GCF_031162955.1). Classification (NCBI taxonomy): domain Eukaryota; kingdom Metazoa; phylum Chordata; class Actinopteri; order Perciformes; family Percidae; genus Sander; species Sander vitreus. Next base: position 23,054,406 of record NC_135859.1, read on the forward strand.
CCCATAACAAGATGTTGGATGTGATACCAAAATCATGGAAAGGAACATCTTTCCTTGTATCTGTCCGTCCGTCTGATTTTGTACATAAGTCCATCTAAAAGTTTTTTTTTCTTCTTAAAAATACACACACAATTGCACACAGATGCACACATGCACAGGCAACTGGCAAGTCAAAGAATTTACTCAATGTGCCTCCTGAACTGAAACTTCAAATTTCAGATGGAATAGGTTCACTGTTAGAGTTATTTACCAACAGCAGATGTAGCTGCTCTACAACGAGGACTTTTAAGTCTGACACTTACATTTGACTTATAATGGGCTATCTCTTACTTTTTATTTTCTAATATAGGAATTATTTTATTTAATTGAATATGTTCCCATCACAACACAGGCTAAATTAGTTCAACAATGGTTCACTGACACACACAACCCCTATACTTGTCTTATTTATCTCTTTAAGGCAGTGGTTCTCAAACCTTTTCAGATCAAGGACCCCTAAACTGACACAAATTAGACCACGACCCCCATCTGATAAGACTTTGTCCCAGGGTCCCCTACCTGATAGAATTTTTGCTTTTAGATGTTTTATTACAGAAAGTGAATGAAACCCATGAGAAAAATGATCATACATTCTGCCATAAATTATTCCCCTTTTTGTTGGGGACCCCCTGGAACCCCACTTTGAGAACCACTGCTTTAAGGGATGATCAAATGATCTTGTTTGGTTTGACAATGTTCCTGTGTGAAGTGACAAGGACATGAGTTTAAGTAGCCTAAACCATTATGAATTTCTAGTGTTGAATTACCATTTTCATCCTTTTGAACATTGTTCATGATCTAGAGTTTGGTTGACTACTTAGTGTATCCATTCTTTTATGCATTGCAAGAGTCAAGTCACAATCTCTTAATTTAATGCAACCAAAACAAGGGTGATTGAAGGCCTACAAATAAACCTTATTTAACCAGACAGGCTACATGCCAGCTAACAAGACTTTGTGTTTCTCAAAACATTTCTTAATACCATTCAATCTTATGCTCTCCACATGGGTGGAAAACTGCCTCAGTGAGAAAGCGAGAAGGGGGAGGTTGTGTGACAACGTGGTGGAATTGGACTCAGAGGATTAGTCCAAGTTCTTAATGTGTGGAATGAGTGCAGATTTTGATGAAAACATGCATAATAAAAAACAGAAGTTATATATTTTATATAGAGTAAATGGTAAGGTAAGATCCAGCCACATATTTTAACAATAGTTCCTTATGTGCTAATAACAAATGTATTTAAATTAGACTATGTGCTGTGGGAGTTCACCTTGTTTCATAATGGTACAGTCCAACACCAGCTTGCTCCCAAATTGAGGCGCTAGCCTATAAAAAGTAAGCCACTGCAGAAAGTTGGTAAGAGAAACCTTTTGTTTTAACTGAACAGAAATATCTGCGAAATTACCTTCTGCCGAGAGATGGAGCACACCGAGGTGGTGAAGCCAGAAACTCTGGATGACCTGATCAAAATCTTGCATAAAATCTTCGAGAGTGACAGCATCAATGTTGAGGAGGTCCAAGGCATAATGGAAGCATATGACAGCAATCCTCAGGACTGGGTGAAATATGCAAAGTTTGACCAGTACAGGTAAAAACAAGTTTGCTTGATAATGCTTCTGATTTTTTACAGAAACTTATTAATCAAATATAACTCATTTATTATGTTGATGCACGTTGCACTCTGTAGCCTTACCTATCACCTTGGCCTAGTGTGTTGTTTTAACTCGTTTAAACTAGTTTATTTTCAATCACATGTTTACTGGTGTCTGAATTTTATGTCTGCTGCTCTTACTTTTTTATTACAAAAAGCACATTTGATGGCTGCTCTAAAAAGTCAAACTGCACTTGGAAAAACAGGTGAATATAATGAATGTAGGATAGGTTGTTTATAAAGTTTGCAAACTGAATTTTTAAAATCCATACAATCAGTTGTTAAATGTCTATAATTTAAAAATCATCGTTCTTATATTTTAATGAAAACCAGCTGTTGTTTTCATACAGAATAGCTCTTTTTTTTCTTCTTTCTTCTTTTTTATACGAATAAAATGTTTGTTTAAATATATGCGAAGAAAAACCCGACTTTCTGCAGAATTCACATTAATGCAGTCTATTTAAAACGGCACTTATACTTTGAGCTAATAACCTCATACAACAGTTTGTGGTGAATGCTTAACTCTGCAGTGGGGGGTGGGGTGACGACTTCTCACAACAAATTTTGGGAGCTCTATTCAAAGGTTCTCAATAGCTCCAGTGTTTTGATTAGTGAGGGATCAATGGAGGGAGGGTGAGTGGGCCATCCAATCAACACTGAGAACGGACACACACCCGACTGGCTAGCACTGTCTGCTGTCTACCGGCGGGCGGGCTGCAGCTGCCTCCAACATTTGGAGACTGAGTATCGACAATATTTAAAGACCAAGCAATGACGCAGACTGGCCTATATGATATGAGTAGGTTATCTGTATGGGAAATAAACTGAACAAACACTTTATTGGTATCAGTGACCCCTTGTCCATCTGGATTTTAGTATATATATATATTAATTAAATATATTAATTAAATATAAATAATTTAGTGTGTGTGTGTGTGTGTATATATATATATATATATATATATATATATATATATATATATATATATATATATATATATATATATATATATATATATATATATATATATATATATATATATACATACATACATATAAATGGAACTTTCTATTATTATTATTATAAAACTTTATAATGCTTGAATATTGGTGCTCGCATTGAGATTTAGCTTTTTCTTAAAATGATTGGAATTAATTATTCAATGTAAAGCAGCATGTTTCTACTGGTTTGTTTCATGTTTCAACTTTAACTAAACATTTACGTTTAATTTACAACTTTTTACAAAAAGCTCTCCTTGGTACTCCTTTGAGACTTGTTCAATGCCTGTATGTCTCCCTGTGTGTTAAAGGAATCGTCCTCTTTTGCAGGTACACAAGGAACTTGGTTGATGAGGGTAACGGAAAGTTCAACCTCATGATTCTGTGCTGGGGAGAAGGCCACGGCAGGTGAGATGCTTCCACATGCATAAGTATAATTAATATGGCAAAAATAACTTTAACATGGTCATTGGGGTGGTGATGGCGCAGTGGATATGACACATGCCTTTGGTGTGGGAAACCTGGGTTTGACTCTCAGTGTGATACATCAACTGAGCAAGACACTTAACCTCTAGTTGCTCCAGAGGCGTACAACCTCTGACATATATAGCAATTGTAAGTCGCTTTGGATAAAAGCGTTGGCTAAATGTAATGTAATGCTGTTGCTTATTGGTTGTAAAATACAATATTATCAGATTGAAGTTTTGCTCATTTTAAGTTTGTATCAAGGTATTAGAGATTACAGCACATTTAAACCTATTACACCAGTTGCTTAAACTCTATTGCAAATTCAAGTGATTTTCTCTGGCAATTATTGTGTCACGTTAATAGAGATAAGAGAGTCCAATGTTCTACAGACAGACGGAAAGGTTGTGTAAATAGACTTTATTTGATGATATCTATCGCATGTAACACTTTGTCAGCAAATGTCACCTGAACACCGTATAACAGTATAGAACAGTATAGAAATGGAAAGATTCCTTTCAATCAAGTTTGTTATGAGTTGATAATATCAATGTCTTAATAATACTGATTACATATTATTTGACAAGCAGCTGGCACAAACATACATTAAGAACTAATGGTTACAAACATGACTATTCTAGTGGTAGGACAAACATATTTCACAAGAGCATCTTCCACATTTTATGTAATTGTTATGGTTTATTACTTAGAAGATTCTAATTTACATTATATTGTGCATGGATCTGGTATCTGCCAGTCTGGAGGAACAGTCAGAATTTTATAACACAAGAAGAAGAGATCCAGAGTTTTGAAAACTGTCTCACCTTTTGACCAAATCCCAGAAATACAGGACAGATTTGGAATGTTGCTTTTGGTCCGAGGGTCATGAAGATGACATATTCTGACACTGTATGCTTTTTGTTTCTTTACGATTTGCAGTAGCATCCACGACCACACAGACTCCCATTGTTTCATGAAGCTGCTGCAGGGTCAGCTAAAGGAGACGCTGTTTGAGTGGCCGGACAGTAAATCACAAGGAGAAATGGTCCAGAAGTCACAGAGAATTCTCCAAGAAAACAAGGTTGCTTACATAAACGGTGAGAAACCAGACAATTGTTTTGTTTCTTTTCTTTTCTTTTTTATTAGAGTTGGCCATTCGGTATTAGAACGTCTTGATACTATTAATACTTGTGTGTGGGGGGGTAAGGTGAGAAACTGCTTCTAAATATGGTGAAACATTAACATTATTATGCTGTGTTCAGTGCAATAGAACAACCATCCTCTACATGTTCTGTCCCACATGAGATATGTATTATCTCTGAAATGCCGACTGGCTTCAGTCAGGAGTCTTTGCAGCTGTGTAAAATGTGTGTCACTTATTACAGCGCAAAGTAATACCAAAGTTTCCAACCTCTGCAATTATGTAATGCCAAACTGGTCTCACAGGCGGTAACGGCCAGTTGTTACTTTACAATGAATAGTATTCAGGTCTCCTCCCCCCAAATGTCTGCAGACTGAGTATTTCCCCAAAGCCAGCAGAGCCCTGGTGTAATGTTTGGTCTCAGTTATTGGATACAGCACTGTCAGGAATGGCCTATGAGCCCCATTTCACAGCATTCAAGTTCCAAACGCTGTCTAAATGAATGTTTTTCATGTGTGTTTGTGCATATTCTAGACTCCATTGGCCTGCATCGTGTGGAAAATGGCAGCCACACAGAGTGTGCAGCCAGTTTGCACCTGTACAGTCCCCCTTTCCAGTCCTGCCAGACCTTTGACCAGCGGACGGGGCACAGGAACACCGTCAAGATGACCTTCTGGAGCAAAAAGGGCAAGAGGACTCCATTTGTAAGGGAGTTTTTATGGCTTTAATACATACTTATTACAATTTACGGTAATCAAGGAGTATTTCTTGTTCTTTGGACGCCCCAAACTTTGCAAAGTCAAATTCTGTAGGAGGAATTCATGAAACTGTAAATGTGGGAAATGAAAACCCAGAGATATTTGATGGTATGGCAATATACACAGTACAAAAAAACCTTTTGCATTTTATGCAAAACACTAACATCCTAAAGTAATGGCACTGTAGATGTTAACAACTGAACGGAGAAAGGCAGACTCCTTTATTCAAACCTCTCTTGTTGAAGATAACCAAAACGGTACTATAGAAGCCAGAAATATTTCTTTCATATTAATACATAACTGCAAGTACACATCTGTTAATGTAATCATTCTTACTTTAGATATTATCACATATTACCACCACACATAGGATTACTACAAACAGTTAATTGAACACACATACTTCCTCACCCCTTGCCTTAGGAGCAGGAAATGCCAGGTTTTTATAGCATTTAGCTACTCTCATTAAGCACAGCCTATAAGCAATTAAAGCAGCACCCCTTAAGGTTTCAGGGATTTAATAGACCTTTTCTATTTCTTTACCATTACATGTTTCCAGTTGCTGCTGCTCAACAAAAAAGTTCCTTTAGCATGCAAGAAATGTTAGTTTTTTTATGTTCAGGGAGAGTAAAATGCAATTAAGTCCAATTAACAATTTAGATATAATGTTTCCTTTAAAATTGTAATCCAAAGACCCGCACATAATTTAAAAAATAAAAATTACAGACAATGAAAGTAACACAAAGAAGTAAAAACAAGAGCACGTACAGTATAGGAATATTTCTGGCAATCAACAACAGTGGTCTTATCTGAAATCAACAAGTTGTATAAGCATACCTTGTCCATAACACTGTCAAATCTGCATTGGATTGCAACACCAAACAGAGGAGATAAGATGCAGTAAAAGTGCGTAAGTGAGTGTAAGTACACAACGAACTTAACTTACTATATGCCCCTAGCTCTCAACAGTTGTTGTGGTCTCAGGTTGGGGTTTTTTGGGCCGATGACCAATTAGGTGCTGTATGCATTGGAAAACGTAATTTAAATCTAAATTTGAACCCTGACTTTGAACAATCCTGATTTAGCTTTGGGCAAGACTTGCTTAAAAGACAAGATACTGTATATGTTTCATTCAGTGACTAGACAAGCTAACTTGTTCTGTTTTCTACTCTTCTCTTAGGAAACCACATTCTCACAAGAGAACAACTAATAGTCACCAAAGGAGGCTCCAGATGAGGAAGACAGTTGTGTTGAAAATGACAATGTTGTGAAATTGATTCAAGGGAAACTGCTGGGCAAGCGAAATGTGGACCTACTATGACTAAGCAACCCATTTAACAAATCAGGAGCAGGCCAGTTCAAAAGGACAACCCAGTAATTAGAATGGCTTTATCGCTGCCCAGTGTGAGCTTGGCAAATACTGATGAGCACAGGACGAATGCATGAATAGGCTTGGACATGGATTGAATCTGCCTTTTGTTTGCTAGGCCTGAGGAGACTCTTTTCCAATAACAACATTCCTGTCCATCCACGACCTGTGTAACAACACTTTTGTAAAATTATGGCCCATAGTCAAAGAGCTGAGCTTTGGCATTTTCAAAAAGGGGGGATATATTGTAATAGTGTTTAAATTTCATATCTCAAGAAAAGGAAAATGGTAAACGATGGAGCATTTTTATAGCTGTATTTACTGTCAATTTAGACCACTCAACATTGTCTTAACACCTGTTGAAAATTGTGATGATGTAACATTGTTTGTATAATCTAATTAACAAAAAGTTTGTATCATTTGCATTTGGAAAAAGAAATGTAAAGCTTTAGAGTTGTGTTGTTTTTAAAAGTGCTATGGTTGTAATTTATTTGCAGGGAAGAGAGTGTTTGAATCAGCAAGCTTCCGTGTTACTCCTTAATGTATTCGTACTTAAGTTTTGACCAAGAAAGTCTTTTGTATTATTAGCAGACAATATGTTCAGTTAAAACACATACCTTTTCTCAGGATTCTGGCATATTTTTAATTGTAGCTGTATTTATATAGTGTGTAGTTTTTACAGCATAGCATAGCACTGTCAAATGCATAAGTGATTTCCATGATGCAGTAAATGATAAATCTGGCCATAACTGTAGACCATTAAACACCATTACCCTTTCACAGAACTTGATTTTCTGTTGTCTTCATTTTTCGTGTTTTTGTAATAGATTATGTGTCTCATAATGTACAGTATGCAACAAGCACATGAAATGCACAGAGCTTGTTTGGTAGACCTGTAAAACCTGCAAACCTGCAAAAGCGTCAGTATCAAACACCAAAATAACAACCGATACGTGTGCCTTTTGGTGTGGGATGCAGTGTAAATGCTTACATTTGTTATCTTTAGTACCTCTTACTGATATATAGTTAATGTTGGCTAGCAACTTCTAAAGGTCCATTAATAGTCACATAAAAGTACATTAGAGCAGAGATATTCAACAGGGGGTCCTTAGAGTAAGTGCAGGGGGGCCGCCATATTATGTCTAAAATGTTTTTGAAAGTTTCTTTTTTCAAAAATGTCTGAAAATATACAATAATATGAATCCCACCTATTATTAAGAAAGATAATTTAGCCTATTTGTGAAAAAAAAATTTAATTTACACATTGAAGATAAGCTTACAATAGGTAAAGCAGCCACTATGGTAGCCATACAGTTTACCACTTAAGGATTCACTGTGCCTTCCACATATATGTTTAACATTAAAACATGATGTATAAATAACATATATCTATTCATTTTCATCCACCCGGCCCAGTTTAACATGCAACTTAATTTTATACAATATATGTACAGTAGTAGGGGGTCCCTACTCAATCTCTCTTTCAGCTAAGGGGTCCTTGGCCTAAAAAACATTGAAGATCCCTGCATTAGAGTAATTGTGGAAATTGTTTAACAGATAAGCTCTGCCTGGCGTCAGCCTGGCAAGCAAACTTATGTGTGCATTACCCTCTGTACTTTGATACAAAACAAATATTGATTGCTCAACTTTTTGTTAACTTGACCAATAAATATTACATTAACAAACATTAATCTATTCCTTAAGTATTGTAGGGTGTCGACTTTATAAACCAATGGCCTCTGGCCGCTTCAATGGCATTTCTTTCTTTTTTATATTGTCTTTTTGAATAATTATGTGAAAAAAGGGTAAATGCACTGTGTAGTCTATGATTTTTAAATGAGCTTACATAAGTAGCCGTATGTGGACAGGAAAGTCAGTAAAAAATGGTTGCTCATCAGATCTCCGTGCCTCGTTTGCAACAATATAAAATAAAGTCTCCAGTGACCGCAAGACAATGAAATTGAGTCAGCCCAGCTAAAAGTAGACAAGAGGAATATCTACTCATCCAAACTGAATTGTGGCTGCATGCATTTGTGTGGCATTTAAAATGTAAATTCTGTACAACCCTGGATTTCACTGCCTTTATTCATGTCCCTTCTTGGTAAATTTCAGAACATCCAACCTCTTGTTCACTCATGCCACGAATGGGCAGTTTGGTCAAACAACAAATTACGTCATTAGTTACATTTCATCATTATTTGCATTTGCTGGAAGCACAAAGTGTATAGGGGGAGGTGAGTTTGATAAATAAATATCCTCAGGCTTTCTGTGTACATGGTGAACCATGGGATGGCCTACAGCCAGCGTTACGTAATAATGAAGCAACAACCTTGAATGCCCTGTCAAGGCACCTGTTTTATAAGAGGACGTGATGATTACCATGTGCCAAGCTGGATGGAAGCTGATCCAGAAGACCTTTATCTTGAACTGATGATAAATTCTGATATTTGGCTCGTTAATTTAGTGATAATGGTGAATCCTATCAGAAGATTAATTCTTCAGTAAAACAACAATCAAGTGTCAGCTGGGTGTGGACTCATCAACATGAATAACATACAGGGGGGTGTTGAGCTTTTTTGTGTTGAGACAAGGCCCGTTTTCAGATTGTGAACGCAACAGCAGAGCACCCGCCGTTAGCGTTCCATTGACAGCCATTCATTTTGGAGTCACTTTGACAGCGAATAACTTTACATCTGAAGCGTTTAAAGACTTCATTTGTCCATTGTTTATTTCTAAAGAAACACGACAATGTATAAAAGGCTCCATTACCTTGTATCTCACGTTATGGTTCCGTAGCAGGCGTTTTTGTAAAAATAGGCTAACGATTGTGTCATAACCACGCAACTTTCTGTCTGTCGCAGAGTAGACAAATTACCATAAAGTCAGGAGAAGCTCGCAGGCAGTTTCGACTTACATTAGCTGTTTAAGTTTAATTACTAATGTTAACTAGCATTTTAGTTAGCAATAATTAGCCTGTGCTTATGTTATCTCCTAACATATACCTACGCTCTCCGTCTCTGCAAGATTCGGAATGATTGAGATTTCTTTTGGCACAGCTACCAGAAGACTTACAACTTTGAGACAGGTTGCTCACGTCACATCTACGTCGTCAAGCTCAGTTTGAGGCTGCGCAGTAAGTAACGCTCAGCCATCACCGGAAAAGTGCTTCTAATAGACTTCACTGGTCTCAGTCATGGATGTATTAAGAGAACTGGATACAGTGTTCGGCGGGAAGCCCGGTACATTCCAATGAGAGTGCTCAAAAGCGCATAAAGCAAACATGGAGCTCGGCTCTTCCGCATTGTTGGCCCATAACGCTGGTTGGCTCACGATGGGCATGCGCACTAGCAACAATTTGTTTGTGTTGTCGTAGCAACCAGTAGCAACATGCGCGTTCATGAGCTCCTCTCTCGTGTCTCGTACAAGTGGCGAACTCATGAACTCGCCGTTTTCATTGTCTAAAATATTCACTAACGTTAAACATTGTGTTTTCGTTGTTCCCTAAATAAACGATAGATGTATTTAGCTAGACAACCAAGGAGATAATTAGATTTAATAATTATGTTGTGCTACTAGCTAGCTAATAACTAGCAGTTTCGTGAACAGAGCTCATCCATGGCTTCATCCCTCATCCACGTTACAACAAACTTTACAGCACACAGCCCTTGGATGTATCATAGGAGAGAACTAAGGCGATGTAATCATTATGTCTGTAGTAACGTTATGTAGCTAGGCATATAACTAGCTATGTATAGATCTTAATACAGTCATGCTAGCTACACCTGATGTTAGCAACTAGCTAGCTAGCCGATAGCCCACCAGTTTGGGAAACGCTAATGACGTTACATCCACGTAGCTAACAGGCTTTACAGCATACATACATCCCTCGGATGTATCATAACTTCATAAGATAATACCATGGACGTATTAATAGAACACATGGTGAATTACAACCATTAGCTATATCCATTATTACAGCTAGCTACATGAGCTCGGGAGAACAGTCATGTGAGCGGGCGGGCGCAGTCCCGTGGCTCTGCTCGCGTCAACTATGCGCGTTCATCATGCCAAATTTAATAATTCTGGATTCGCTTCTAGTGAATGTTAAAAACGTGACGTTTTAAACAAGGACCCTTTCAGTGTTCGGGCTGGTAAGTTGATATACCCAGAAACAAATTATCCGCTGAAATATAGACGTTTCTTTCGCCATGCAAAGTCTATGTGAAAAGTCTTTCTGGGCCATGGGGTGCAGTACCACCGTTATCCGCTAAGCCCATGGTGGCTTTTAGACTTGACGCTCTTCCTGGGGGCTTGGGTCTCAGTGGAAGTCTACGGCGTCGTTTTGTCCATTTCTTTAACTGTCTATGTTTGGTGGCCGTCATGTTGAATGTAAAAAAAAGGCTGCTTGCCGTTGCTGCGCTATCGTCATCGTGTAAAGCCCGCCTCAACGGTTGTGATTGGTGCCTCGATTTGGAAAAATTGGAAATGGGCTTAAATGGGCTCTTGGCCATACTGTCTATGCTCTTGGTCATACTGACTTGCAGAGCAAATCTCAAATTTGCCTGAAGTTCGTCAGGGTTTTCCCAGGCTACAGAGTTACTGTAGCTTCAGAGCACTTGCTTTATTTACATTTGCAAACCTGCCCTCTTTTAATGACTATTTAAAGTCAATAACTTGATTTTGTTTGTCAGTGTTTCAACTGACATGAGCAAATACAATTTTCATGTGTGAGTGACCTAGTCCTTTTAATTATTTGACCAATGCCCATGCAGTTCAATGCACTTATCATTTGGCGCCATTGGAGCTCACAAAGTGAGCAGATGCAGTCAGACATACTGCTAATATAATATGTTCCATCACAAGTTGCATTTTTAAAGGTTAATTTTTTTGGGCGTTTTAGGCCTTTATTTCCACAGGACAGATGAAGACATGAAAGTGGAGAGAGAGGGGAATGACATGCAGCAAAAGGCTGCAGGTCGGAGTTGAACCCGCAGCTGCTGCGTAAAGGAGTAAACCTCTATATATGTGCGCCTGCTCTACCAACTCAGCTAACCCGGCCACACAAGTTGCATTTTTATGTTACTTTTCATGTGGTGGTTCCTTTATATTTATTTTATCTAGCTGTTGTTCATACGGAGTTTGAATGCACTTACTGTAAGACACTTTGGACAACAAGAATGCAGAATGGATGTAATTTTCTCAGTGTAGATGTTGACCTTGGATGATATCTCTTGCTGGCACAGATAGAAGAAGGTTTGGCAAGAAGACTAGCAACAATGGTTTACTGATTTTGTCTTACTGAAATATTTGGAAGTGTGTCAGTTTTCACATTGGGTTTCTTTTGTTGTTTGTTGACAGCTTTGTCACACCATCTCCACTTTGATTTTTTTCTCTTTGTCCTCTTTTCCTCACACACTGTTCTCTGTTAGCGCTGCTACAGTAGGCTCCATATCTGTGGAGCAGCTATAGTTATGGTAAAGATAATAAAACATGACAGCAATTTTCACAGTTTTTCTAACCCCTTACTTAGTTCTGGCGGTGCTGAAAGTGCAAAGTAGAGTCTGGGATTGTTTCCTGTGATGATAACGATAAACCAGTGTTGTAGAATCTCCTAGGAAACCGAAAGAAGCGGAAGAGCTTTGATTATTTACTTATCGAAGCAGCCTCAGTACATTGATAGTGAAACACTCATTCATCCAGTACTATCAACATTGTGTGGCATGACACTAGTGATAAAGCCCTTGTTCTGCACCTTCAAGGCATTTCAGATTTCCAATTCTATTCAAATACTTGAACATTTAAATTCTGATGATTTTGATTTTTCAAATACTTCCATTTGTGGCTTTTTCAAAATGGTGAATCAATCCAACTTTAGGGTTAAAGGGTCAGAACCAAGCCCCCAGGAAGAGCGCCATGTCTAAAAGCCACCATGGGCTTAGCGGATAACGGTGGTACTGCACCCCATGGCCCAGAAAGACATTTCACATAGACTTTGCATGGCGAAAGAAACGTCTATATTTCAGCGGATCATTTGTTTCTGGGTATATCAACTTACCAGCCCGAACAATTAAAGGGTCCTTGTTTAAAACGTCACGTTTTTAACATTTTCAAGCAGAGCCGCGGGACTGTGCCCGCCCGCTCACATGACTGTTCTCCCGAGGTCATGTAGCTAGCTGTAATAATGGATATAGCTATGGTTGTAACTCACCATGTGTTCTATTAATACGTCCATGGTATTATCTTATAAAGTTATGATACATCCGAGGAATGTATGTATGCGGTAAAGCCTGTTAGCTACGTGGATGTAAGCATTTCCCAAACTGGCAGGCTATCGGCTAGCTAGCTAGTTGCTAACAACAGGGGTAGCTAGCATGGCTGTATTAAGTTCTATAGCTACATAGCTAGCTATATGCCTACATAACGTTACTACAGACATAGTAATTACATCGCCTTGGTTCTCTCTTATGATACATCCGAGGGCCGTATGCTGTAAAGCTTGTAACGTGGATGAGAGCTGAAGCCATGGATGAGCTTTGTTCACGAAACTGCAGGCTAACTGCTAGCGCTAGTCAGTAGCTAGCTAACTAGCTAGTAGCACGACATAATTATTAAATCTCCTTGGTTGTCTAGCTAAATACATCTATAGTTTATTTAGCTAAGCATGTAAACAATCGGGAACAACGAAAAAACACAATGTTTAACGTTAGTGATTATTTTAGACAATGAAAACGGCGAGTTCATGAGTTTGCCACTTGTAAGAGACACGAGAAATAAGCTCATGAACGAGCATATTGCTACCGGTTGCTAAGACAACACAAACAAATTGTTGCTAGTGCGCGTGCCCATCGTGATGTCATGGGCCAACAATGCGGAAGAGCCGAGCTCCATGTTTGCTTTATGCGCTTTTGAGCACTCTCATTGGAATGTACCGGGCTTCCCGCCGAACACTCTATGCAGTTCTCTTAATACATCCATGGTCAGAACGCTCATAAAGACAGAGTTAACTGAACTGACCATTTTCATTAGTCATTTCAACTTAAAAGGAGGAACTTCTGCTCTATGGCAGCTTCCCAACCCTTTTTGTGCCAGGGACCAGTATATGCATAAAACTTTTTTCAGGGAACCAATGAGACGCTAAGCGATTACAAGGCTGCAGCTGAAAGAAACACATTTTGATCTAGGCTATTTATTGTTTATGTTTTGGATGAAATAAAATGACTGTTATAGCACTTGAAGCATTTTCAAGGCCCGGGCCGGTACTAACGGGTCCACAGACCTGTCCGGGGACCAGGGGTTGGGAATCGCTGTTCTACGGAATGACTAGGAACACCACACCCCAGGTTTGCAAACCAGAAAACAACAACTTCAGCTTCCTGTTTCCATAAACAAGCCTGGGTCTGCCACCTTTTCTACAACTCATAATTTCTGTTTTTTTTCTGAATTAAGAGTAATTGGATTCAGATATCTCGGCCTTCGGGCCTGTGTCTTTTTCGCCAAAATTCCCTTTCTCCATGTGACTTGCAATTGTACGTAAACTACACATAAACAAGCAAATTAAGAGTGTGACAAATCACAGCATTTCCATCAAAATATATCAGTCTTAAAAAATATCAGAACATTATTTGCCAAGCTCTTTGAGGAAAAAGTAGCACAAAAAAACAAGAACCATAACAACAATAGAAGATTAGGTAACACTGAGAAGACATTAAAAATGAAAATACTTGATGCACTCCTAGTCACCTTTGCAGAGCTGTACTGTTGGCTTTTACTGCTGTTTGGTGCTCACCTGTAATGGATAACACGCATATTCCAAAAGAACAGTGTGTCCTGCTGTAACCCACAGAAATCATGCTTTGGTCCCATTTCTTCGTCTCTCAGGACACAGGTCCAAAAGAGACCGTAAACAGCAAAATGTAGTAAACAGATTTTGGTCCTGTTAAGGGAGCTTATGTACATTTTCCACAAAAAAAGTTGTTGCATCTAGAAAGTTAGTAGACGCAGGTCCAAAAGTTTCCTGGCACAACAGTGCACATAGTGCAGTGGTAATAGGAAAAGTCTAGCAACACGCAGGAATGAGAATAAATACTTACGTTCAGTAAGCAGTCTTTCAGGGTTTGTGTCACAACACATTGATTTTATTAGTGAACATTTACTTCAGTATTAGTTGTTAGTGTTGCATGTGTTAATGGCATAAACAGGGTATATCAGGGTCAATTTTGAAACTCTTCGGAATGTGAAATTCACAGGTAAATTAGAGCAATATACCAGTTTCATAATGCACTTTGATGGTGCATTTCTAACATTTCCAACTTTGAAGTGACAGACAGCTTTTTCAATTTAGAAGCTCAGAAACACATTTTGAAACATTGAAGACATTTATTTGAAAATATAGACTTTATGGAAGTGCAGACTATCCTAACATGAACAACCAATGAAACAATCAGCATTCACCAAAAAAAGATAAGGCATAAAAAGAGTAATGGTACACATCAAGAATCACAGGATCAAATTGGGAGGAACTTGATTTGCTGATTTGAAAAGGGGACTTGATTGAGGTGGGGTTAGCTTGGAAACCCAAATATCTACTATCACAATTTACTGAATTAAAGTGTTTTACTGTACATACCCCCTGAGTGCAAAATGCATCTGCAAAAAAAAATGGGTAAAATGTAAAAACAAAAATATACATAGCATTTTTTTCCACACATTTGTCTCAATCCATAACAAAAATTTGGTAGGACATTCAACTCTGTGATTTGGCTTCAATGCAACAAGATGATTAATTAACTTGTCATGCGCTCTCCCTTAAATGAAATATGTAAGATTGAAGATGTACAAATTCTCTTGCTTCTTCCAAAGTTGTTAAAAACAAATCTATACTTGAAAAAGAGATGTATACAATCTACATCATACATAAGAAGTAACAGAAAGAACTTAAAGGAGAATGCACTGAGATCAGACACAGAGAGAGAGATTTTTTTTATATTTCTCGAGTCAGTGGGTCAGAAGGATTCATCGTCTGACTGCCCTGCCAGAGCGCCCAGAGACCTGATCTGAGACTCCCTTCCAGGAAAGGCTTTTCCCTCGGACCCTTCTGACCCTGACTGACCAACTGTCACTAACCTTCTCATTCTCCTGTTCCCTGACCCCACTGATCCCACAGACTCTGTCCTGTCACTGATAATGTCACTAACACTTGATCTTACCGACAATCCACCATTAGACCCGTTGCTATGGGAAGAAAGACTGCGAGCATAGCTGTTGTTGAAGCTGTATCCATGGGAACCGCTGCTTCTGCGAGAGTTGCTGTTGCTCTTGGGGTGGCTTGGCGGAGTCTGAAAAGCTTGACTAAGGGAAACCTTATCAAAGGATTTTTGGCTACGTAAACTGTGCTCAGAACCGGAGTCATGTTGGGTTTCAGGCTTTGAATGTGTATCTGGTTCTCCACCTACACCAGGGTCTTCTACAGGTCCAGAAGCCTGAATGAAGGTCACATCTAGTGGCCTGTCTTCACGCAAAAACTCCCTGACAGATGATGGAGATCTGGGAGTGGTGGTCTCAGTCGGTCTACCAGGGGGAGCAGGCAGGACGCGGCCTACCTGAAGACAGAAATTGGAGGTTTGAAGAGAAAAAGGGAACAGACACATTTTAATGAACCTCTTCATTAATGGGATACAGCCTATGAATTTAGTGCTACTACTAAAGACAACTCCAGTATAACAAATCAACAGAAGACCCAATAATATAGGCAATCCTCAAAACTCAGGTTAATAACCAAGGTTATTTATTTGTGATTATTGGAGATAATTTGGCCTATTTGTGAAAAAACACCATTTAATTTACACATTGAAGATAAGCTTACTATAGGTAAAGTAGTCACTATGGTAGCCATACAGTTAGGCTTAAAGATTCACTGTGCCTTCCACATAAATATAAAATAATATATATCTATTAGTTTTCATCCATCCGGCCCAGTTTAACATGCAACTCAATTTTATACAATAAATAAAAAATAAATATATACATATATACACACACACACACACACACACACAGTAGTAGGGGGTCCCTACTCCGTCTCTCTTTCAGCTAAGGGGTCCTTGGCCTAAAAAACGTTGAAGAGCCCTGCATTAGAGTAATTGTGGAAATTAATTGCCAACTATTTTGATAATCGATTAATCAGTTTGAGTCATTTTGTTTATTAAAAAAAAGAGTAAGATTTCTCTGATTCCAGCTTGTTAAATGTGAATATTTTTGATGACAGTAAACTGAATACCTTTGAGTTGTGGACAAAACCCTCTGTACTTTGACACAAGGCAAATATTGATTGCTCATTAACTTGACCAATAAATATTACCTCAACAAACAATCTATTCCTTACGTATTGTAAGGTGTCGACTTTATAAACCAATGGCCTCTTCAATGGCATTTCTTTTTTATAGTCTTTTTGAATATGTGAAAAAAGGGTAAATGCACTGTGTAGTCTATGATTTTTAAATGAGCTTACATAAGTAGCCGTATGTGGACAGGAAAGTCAGTAAAAAATGGTTGCTCATCAGATCTCCGTGCCTCGTTTGCAACAATATAAAATAAAGTCTCCAGTGACCGCAAGACAATGAAATTGAGTCAGCCCAGCTAAAAGTAGACAAGAGGAATATCTACTCATCCAAACTGAATTGTGGCTGCATGCATTTGTGTGGCATTTAAAATGTAAATTCTGTACAACCCTGGATTTCACTGCCTTTATTCATGTCCCTTCTTGGTAAATTTCAGAACATCCAACCTCTTGTTCACTCATGCCACGAATGGACAGTTTGGTCAAACAACAAACATACGTCATTAGTCACATTCATCATTATTTGCCTTTGCTGGAAGCACAAAGTGTTTAGGGGGAGGTGATTTGGATAAATAAATATCCTCAGGATATCGCACTTGTTATTGTTTCCCAAACATTGCTTTACATACCCTTACCAAAGATGAAGCATCAGTCTTCGCCCGAACATCCCGATACTCTCCTCCAGTCAGTGATGCACCACCTAAGTGTGGTCCTACTGTAGAGGAGAGCTGAGGTCTTCCTGGAGGGTGGAAGTCTGACTTGTCAATTCCAGCCATTGAAGCTAATTGACCGAGGCTACACCAAAAAAAAAAAAAAAAAGGATGAAATCAATTAAAGTTAAGGGCACATTCATTCACTACTGAAGTATATGCTAAAATAATCTGAGATACTGAATTGGTAAATGTAAAAAATGCTACTTTATATACAGGTTGCCTTATTTCCACTGCAAATGTAAATTAAACGCCACTGAGATGCCACACCCATTTACATTAATTACTTCAAGATGTAATTATAGATGTTTATTACTAGTAGTAGATGCACTGGTCAAAGCACTGAATGGCATCAACAGCAACAAGAGTCTTTGCGCATATGGCTTGCTCATACTGTGATCTTCCAGTCATATAAAGCAATATTGCAAAATGATTAAAAAAAGATTTCGGTTGTGTGGACACCCTCCTTTAAGATGTTTTCAAAGAGTAGCCACAACAAGGTAACAATGGAGATATGGGTAAACGGAGACAATAAGTGCTGCAGAGTAAAGGGCTGTAAAGTATACTGGTGTGATTCTGTTAACTGGGTAAAAGGATAAAATAGTGGGGAACATGAGGAACAAATGAGTCAAAATAAAAGAATATACGACTGTCGGGTGTTTTTATCAATGCAGGAAACCCAGTAAATGCAGCTGTTCACTGTTGATGAAGGTAACAATGATGGCAGCACAGTAAGACATGGCCATGTTTAAGGACAATACTGGGTACATCCTGGTCCCCACCCATTTACTGCACCTTATGGTTTCAGAACAACTCAGCACCCCTAAAGATGAATCAAGGTAATAAATTCAAATCAATTATAAGTATTTATGACCAAACAAAAGGCTCAAATAAACAAAAGAAAAACTGGTGGTTCTGTCACAGTCAAACTTATCCTGTCAGAGTGAAACTCATTTGAACAGGGCTCAGTAACAGGTTTATAAATAAAGGAAGTCAACAGGACCAGAACAAATAGCCTGGTGTTATTAAAGGGCATCTCAAAATGAAACTGAAATCCAACATCACATCTACGGTAAAGAGTCAATTTACAAAAAGTAGCCCAGCCTTTTGCCATCTTACCCTCAGTCACACGAGAAGATGTCCTTTTCATCATTATGAAAACACAACAGACAGTTCCACGTTGACTTCTGATTATCATGCATTTCCAGTATAATAGACATTAACTACACAACTTAATGTGGTTTTCCATACATAGCAAATTTCATGATGTATCAAAATCAGGTCTTCTTTTTCTGTATCATTCAGTGATATTTTGGAATGAATATTACAAAATACATCTATTGTTACATTATCAAAAACATTTGAACTATGATAAATGATAAAGTTGATTAATCAAGTTAATCATAATAATAATAATATTACAGCTGCATGAAGAGATGTTTGTCTCGCAACAAAGCCTTGATAGACAGTATTATGGGCTTATCTCTGACATGTTAGCCAACTTAGAAAACTAGCAGACAAGGAGCAACACCAGTATCCCATTGGAGTTATGCCATTGGTGGTGATGGCGCAGTGGATATGACACATGCCTTTGATGTGGGAGATCTGAGTTTGATTCCCACTGCGATACATCAACCAATGTGTCCCTGAGCAAGACATTTAACCCCTAGTTGAGGGATGTGCAAGCACTGCCATATATAGCAACTGTAAGTCGCTTTGGATAAAAGCGTCAGCTAAATGACATGTAATGTAAAGTAATGTAAAATGTCCACCAATGTGCAGATGATGTTTAACTCTCATCCGTCACTAATTTTAGCCTTGCCTCATTTTGTGCTGAGCAGGTAGCGCACACTTGGCTTGTCTGAGCTTATTTACTTTACACAACTGCCTATGGTTTTCTATTGGGAGTTTGGGGTGATCTGTTTGGAGTCAACAATACAATCTTTGTGATACTTTGTAAAAAAACTAAATATCAAACATTGGCTACTTCTTTAATGCTAATTTTTTTTTTTTTTAAGATCAATTTTTTTTATTGTTTTTTATCATTAGACATACAGAGAAACACAAATTGAACAGGAACAAAAACCCTCTCCCACCCCCAACCCTCTGCGGTCTCGAGGAAAACAGAACAAATAAACAAACAGAAATCACACCTTGCCTAGTCACTCTCCTCTATTTGTTGTGGCACTGAGGTCATTAGGTCTGATATTTGTGCTGCTGTGCTTTTCCATAGGTTAATAGTCAATGATTTGGCTGTGTTAATCCTTGCTGTAGAGAGTTCAAGCATAACAACCACTGTTTTATACAAAGCGAGTGGAAGGGAGGCTGAGCCAGCGCTGAGCTATCATTTTCTTGGTTGCAGTTGAGCCGGCTAGGAAAATCTTCCTCTGTCTCCCAACCAGGTGTAATTTAGAGTCGTCATTAAGTAACAAAACAATCGGGACAGCAGGAATTCGACATCCTATCACATCAGATATTACTGATGTTTTATTCCAGAACTCATGCACCTGTTCACACTCCCAGACCATGTGCAGGAAAGTTCCAGTTTGTTCAGGTTGACAGAACGTGCAATAGGGAGTGGGAATGACTTTAGAGACGTATCTTTTCTGGAGAGTCCAGATGACATATGTTGAAGTGGATATACTGGTGATTTGGGTTTTATATAACATTTAATATGTACATGACCGTCAGCAGTTTTCTAATGTTGATTGACAAAATAAAGCAATTCTAAGGCATCACTTTGGCTTCTAGTACCTTGAAAAAATAATAGATTGTTTGATAATAACAATTGTTATTGTGGTCCTAAAAGAACTACATTCAAAACAAAATTAGAAGATAAAGGAACATATGACGAGGGAAATAGTGATTCAACAGTTTAATCAAATTGAAACAACTTTATATGGGGATTCTGTCAGAATGAAACTATTTTGAACCACGGTGTCACCGGGTGGGAAAAGCCAACGTGACCCAAATGATGGAAGAACTGAATGCCCAGAGATGGATAATGAAACTGAAAGTTGTGAAGTTAAATAAAGACATTCTTTAAACCACCTAGACCCAGAACTAAATTGGCACCGTCAAAGTAAAAAGAGAAATGCTGTACTGGCCAGGTTTAAGAATACTCACCCAGCATCCTTAAGGAGATCCAGGAAAGCATGGAACTTGGTAAATGAGCTCTCGATGCTCTCGAGGACAACCTCGTCTTCAAGAGCACCGAGAGCAGGTGGTGCTGATGCAGAGCCAGTGGCTGCCAGCGCCTCTGACAGGGAGAGGTTGGTGTCACGCAGACGGGCATTCTCCAGCTCATACTGAATAGAAACAAGAAACAGACAGAATAAAAGGGCATCTTGAAGCCAGTCTCTTGTTTGTTAATTTACAAAACCATTTATATGAGCATACAGTACTGTATCTCAGTCCCTGGGATGTCTGTTGGTTTTGAGACATGACAACATTGGGGGAAGTAGCCCTTTCTACATACCATCAAAGGAACTTTCTCACAATTTCAGATTGAATTGAATTTTGAGTTATAACGACCATAATTATCCAAAACCTACTTCAGTGTGGCTGACCAACCCTCAATTTATATAATGTAAACGTGTCATAACAAAGTTTGCTACTGACAAGATCTCGAAAACTAAGGCTATAACAATGTCCACGAACTGCAAGAAAAGGCAAACTGATGACTGCTGCACAAAACTCTCTTTTTTTTTTGCAGTAGAGGGAAACAGAATAAAAATAAATAACAGACAAAATCATGTTAGTATTTTTGAGATTACCATTACCTCCATGAGCCTTGACTCAGCTGTCAGCCTGGCCCTGCGCTCCTCTGCCAGCCTCAGACGACACTCTTTTAGCTCCATCTGCAGGGCATGCATCAGAACACACACACTAATACACAGCCTGCTCCAAGTTCTTCAAAGTAAACTGATGAAGTCCAAAAGCTTTCCTGTTGTCCTGTCTACAAAACTTAAAAGGTTCCAGAAAGTTTTAAGTTGGTAGGCAGCCTGATGTGACTAACCTGCATAAATTCAAACTTCCGTCCAGTGATCCTGTCCTGGAGACTGAGAGAAGATGGTCTCTCCTCCACTTCTACTTCTTCCTCATCCTCCTCTCCCTCTGAATCAGACTCCACAGTAACCTTCACGGTGGCTGCACCCTAATGAAAACCATGTATTTAAACAAATGATACAATGAAAACACAATTTGATTACACTTGGCAGGGTTCTGATCCCTTTTCAAATTTCAGTCATTTCTACAGTAATACACTTTACTTAACAAAAGGAAATTTACCTGGAAGCTTTGATCTATCACACAAACTCCAGGAGGCATACCTCTGCAACAAAGGCATCCAACATAATATTAGTCTTTGATTCACTGAGCGCCATCACAGCAATACCTGGTGAATGTTTTGTAAAAAAATAAATAAATAAAAAACTACAGTGTGTTCTCTTCTGGTTGGTTGACGAAACATGTTCCGTAAATGTAGCCAAAAACGGTTCAATTAATGTGGCAATTAAAATAATACATGTAATACATGTGAATACAGTGTTTTATTTTTGAACTAAATAATGTGTCCTCACCTCTGGCGTCCAGCTCGTGCAGCAGCACGCCAAGGCACACAACCGGAGTGGGAATAGGGCTTCTGTGTCAGAGCAACACCTGAAGAAGTTCCTTTACGAGGGGCTGCACCAGAAAGAGAACCATGTAAAGAACTGGAAATTCACAAACGGAAAACTTTAAGCCACACAGAGTTTTTCTGGGAACACTGGCTATTGGCCTCTGTTTTAGAACACACAGACAGGTAGTAAGGAAGCAATATGCTGTGTTGATCCATCTGGAAAAAGCAGGTTCTAAACATCACAGGCAAAAGAGAATTAAGGCTGACGAGTCCAGCTGAAAATTATTTTAGTTACTGTATCAGTTACGAGACATCCTGGCACTCGTCATCTTTTGCTTTTGATATTTACTAGAGGGTATCAAAACCCAAAGTATCTAAACGTGTTGGCTTTGGTGTCAGGCGAAGACCTACTAAATGTTGTCATATAATTAATTCTATTGAAGACATCTAAACCATATCAAACACTTGTTTGCACCAGTCAGCAGAGCTGTCTGGAGTAACAAAGGGAGAACAGGATAAAGTTCTTACCATGTCTCCAGATGACTAAAAAAGCCAAAAAGGTGAGAAGTCAGAAAAAGACAATATGGGTATGAGATAATAGATGCTATATAAAACAGAACCAAAGAAATCCAACACTTAAGGTTGTTCTTGCTTTTGCGCAGGCTGGAGACTTGCAGATTTGCATTCCAACTAAATACTAAACACCAAGTTGGTAGTTTGGGAGTCTGAAAATGTTAGATTGTTTGATGCTAGACAGTTTATGTCACTTACAGCAACAAAACTAGATCTATTTATGAGCCTGATGAAGTGCTGAAGTAAAACCTTTCCCAATGTTAATAAAATAGAAAAGATCAAATATATTTGTGCGGGCTGATTGTGTGGCCACCACCACAAATAGCTGTAGTACTGTATGCTTTGTCTGACTAGGGATACAATGACCTCAACTGAAATCACAGACTGGTGCCTATAATTAATGTAGCATTGTGAGAAACAAGAAAAATATATACATATACCTATCCTAAATGTAGTTTTTCCTCTGGCTGTACTGGGTAGTGCTCGCCTCTTTGGACCAGAAGTTCTCTGTGGCTCTGAGGCTGCAGGCTTGATCCAGCAGTACTACAGTACAACATTAGGAAGACACAAGCCATGGGCACAACTATGTAACAAATATGAAGCAAGCATGCAAATACACCACCATCATTCATTTAGACTTTGAATGAAGAAATTAACTCAGGACACTCACCTCTGGTGACTGTCCATGAGCATTCATCAGAACTTTCTCTAGTATAGTTTTAATTAGGACCTTGTCTGTAAAAGAATTTAAAAAAAACAAACATTCACCTTGAAAAAATATTTGTTGAGAGATTTATACTTTTTTTTTTTTTTTTTTTTTAGATATGTTCCAAATAATTATAGTACTAAATTAAGTATAGTATTAGAGAGCAATTATGGATTTTTTTCCGGTATGAAAACAACATACTGGTTAGGATTACTATAATGCAATACTATACTAAAATGCAATACTATACTAAAAATCTAACTGTGCACTAGCTGCGCCTAGAGGCTGCAATGTTTATTACACCCACAATACAAAAGTGATGTGTGGAACAAACATACCAATAACTCCAAATCATATTGTTCTATGCAGTGTGAAAAAATCTAGAAAATGTTATGACTTTGGCTGAGGTAGCTTCTTACCAATCAAAGGGTTACTACGAATATCCAGTACACAAAGAGCAGAATTCGTTTTCAAGGCTTCTAGCAAACGACGAGCTCCTTCGTTGGACAGACCACACCTCTGTAGGTCAACAGCTGTTCAACAAGTCACAAAACAGAAAACCTGAGCAAAATTCCTACAAAAAGGAAAAACAGCCGCTAAAAACAAACTTCTCTTTGTCTCACTGCATTTCTCTCAAACCCACACACCTACTAACCTTTAACCCAAAGGTCCTCTGCCAGTTCATGCGCAAGAGCAGCAGCACCCCGGTCCCCAATCAAAGTGTTACAGTTCAGGGTGACACGGCGCAGACCTCCCATTCCCTCAAACTGTGGCTGTCGATACCTCAGAGACTCTGCCCATGCAGTGCCGTGCCTCTGCATTCCCTGATGCTGAGAAAAACTTGCACTCTTATACAAATATGTATTTATTTATTTATTTTTTAATACAGCCCATTTTTGAAATAGGGTCTGGGTTTACAATTAATGATAAATTACACAAATTGGCACAAAATAGTATGCCAGGAAAAGTCTTCTTAAATTACATATTGCACCTTGATGATGTTGGCCATATGCTCTGCCCCTCTCCATGTGAGATTGCATCCTGTGAAATCTACCACCCTGATGCTTGTAGAATACTTCACACTTTGGCAAATGACTGAAACACACAAAAATGAAAATCACAAAGACAACATGCTCACGTACACTACAATCCTGAGAAGGCTTTCTGGACAATAAAAGGAAATAATACTGTAAATATACATACCCTCTAAGCCCTCATCAGAGATTGGACAGTTAGCCAAAGATAGGTTTTCCAAGGAAACACTTTTTGAAAAACCCTGGAATTAAGCAAAACATATAATAGTTTTTACCAAATTCCACTCTTAAACAGAGCATCCGTTTAAACCAATATTCACCCAGGTTGTATATTCACTACAGTTTATCGTTAGTTAATTCTCAACACTCACAGCTAATTGTCCCCACTGCACTGTGTAAAGAAAAAAAGTGAGGGGGTAAATGCTAATGAGCTTATGATTCTGTGCCAGTCTCTCTGAATAAGTAACAAAACAGCAATAGAATGGTTTAAACATGACCGTTTAGACTGCAAAATATATTCTCAGGCAATTGTTTACCTTTGTCAGGGTGATGAGGTCCCTCTCTCTCAGTGGAAGTCCATTAAGCTGCAGAGTCTTGAGGTTGGGAGAGACAGTCATACACTCTCTCAGGGCCTTGCACAACTTAAATGTCATGTCCTTAGAGCGAATGGCTGGGATCCTCTTCCTGAAGCTAGACTTATAGTACTTTCTATCTGAAATTGGTGGTCATATGATTAATGTTTAAATGCAAAATTGGTAAGTCATTTAAGTTTCAAATGTAACTTATCTTGTACATGTTTCAATAACATTAGGTATAAATTAATTAGTAACAAGTAATTAAGAGGGTATACATTTTTTGTTTAAACCCCCCCCCCACCAACTATTTATTGATGTACCAGGTTCACATTCTGCCTTACCTGCGTCTCCAGAAGCAAGACTGGCTTGGTATGCGCTACTTATTGCAATGTGGTGCAGGTGTTTGTTAATGCAGATAGAGTTGAGAATGGGTGGCCAGTCTGTGAGTTTGACCCTGTCTCCATTAAAGTCAAGCATCCCTTTGTCAAGGTTCATCTTAACAGCGGGGAGAGGAACCGATTCCTGTCTGGCACAGGCAAAGTCATAGTGTGCCATAAAGTCCTGGGCACCCTGCCGCCGAATGTGAGCACTGTCTTGAACCATCTTTGACCTAGGAAAAAAAAACTTTTTTTAAAGTCATTAGGCAAACGTTTCACTAGTCAGAATTATTCAAGAATAATAACACCATGAGATTAAATAATGCTCTGGTGCTGGTGGGAAGACTGTATTAAAACGTGATTAGACATTTCTTCCAGTGTGTGTGAAGTGTTTCTGGTCGTATTAGTAAATATTTTGATAGCTGTTACCAAAAATAGTTATTAGGGAAAAACTCAGGAGCAGCACAACTCATTTCACATACTGTATGTGAAGAAGGTTCGGGAGGCTATGATGATTTACACAACAGCTGTTACGTCTCCAGTCTTCTATGGAGACACAGCGTTGACCTACTCCTCTGCCTAAGAAAGGTTATGAGATTATGTTGGACGCTGACCTTAATGAGACCTGGGGTACCACGGTCTCAACATACGTAGCATGAGTTCGTAAGCTGGAAATTCCACCACAATAGTGGCTCCATATGCATATAGGGTAACACAATTTGATTGGTGTTAACTAAAACGGTAGGTAAATGTAGGAGTACATATTTTGGGTATACGTGCAGTTTAGTGTCCCAAATTCCCCATACAATGTCCTTAATTATGAACCTGCTAAACCACCTGTTTAACATGGGTTATGGTTACAGTTAGGGCAACCTGTCTCAAATAAGACCCTCATCGTTTGGGACACTCAGTTTTTGGAAAATAATTTGGGACACTAAACTGCACGTATACCCATATTTTGATAGCGTTGATATTACAAAACGATGGCCAGTAGTGAATACTTCTGTCTAGCCAACACCTCTTCAGTCACTATTTGGTCAACTTTCCTCTAGCTGAGATTACGGGGGTCACAGATTTCAATGTAACGCATGAAAGTCAACGTTAACCCTTACAGCAACTTAAAAGCGGACAGATAGTTTGGTTGGCTAGCATTAATTAGAAACTAAGTTGAAATGTACAGTGTAGCTTAGCTAGCTAGCTAGTAGTCAGCGGTAGTTCCGACAGTGGCGTTAGCAAGCTAAGCTCTTAGCAACCGTTGGTAATGAAGGAGACTTCGTTAGTGCTATTAACGAGCCGCGGCGGTCGTTTTTAGCTGTACTTTCATGCATTATTAAATAACATTTAATCGAACTAAAACAATGTAATATACCTTTCACATGAAGATTATATTGTCGTGGCACTGTTCTCTCGGTTGTCCTTGACCACTGTCTAGCTACTTCTATAGTTGTTGAAGATGTGGACAGTGGACAAGCGCTCAAAAGTGGCGCTGTTGTGCCCATAGGTTGTGCCCATAGACAATATAAGGTTGTGCCAGCAAAGCCTCGCCCACCTCTCTTCCTCACTGTGTTCTGTGTGAGTCCATCGAGAGCACTGCTGCCACCTATCGGAGCTGAGACACATGGGAATAGGCGGTATGCACACACCCTGGTATCTTCAATTATTATAGATGACTGTAAACTGTGTGACAATGCCAGAAAAGGGAAGGCTGAAGGGAAGGCTCCATTATTTCCATGCTGTGTTTAAAACTTATATAATTATATTTATAGATGACAAGAAAGTGTACAATAGGTTGTGTATGCTAAATCCATCTTTAAGTCATTCAAACAGTACAAGCATCAGTCAGAATTAATAAAAGATAAATGTATAACACTGATTAATGGGGAAAGCTGATCAATCTATCAATAAAATCTGAATTGTTTTATTGGCCAAATGTACAATGTAGCCTACACAGGAAATTTACTTGGTGGTAGAGTGCAATAAAACAAGAAAATTAAAAGTTGAAAGGTTAAGAAAAAATTGAATAGAAAACTTATATAAAGTTAAGAATGATAAAACAAATTTTATTGAGGATACTTTGTGGCATTGTATACAAGTTAATAATAATAAATATGCTGCAAAAGAAAAAAAAACTCAGAAAATATTGCCCAAAACAAACTCAAAAAAGGAGACCAAAACCTAAAAAAAAATAAAAAAGTTGGAAAAAAACTCAGAAAATATTGCCCTAAATAAACTCAAAAAAGGAGACAAAAACATAAAAAAAAAAAAAGTTGGAAAAAAACTCAGAAAATATTGTCAAAAACAAACTCAGACAAGGAGACCAAAACCTAAAAAAAAAAAAAATAAGTTGGAAAAAAACTCAGAAAATATTGCCCAAAACAAACTCAAAAAAGGAGACCAAAGGGGTCTGGGTGGGTCATAGTGTACTAGACCTGTCCCAGACCACCTGAGAGGTGGAAAAAAAAGTTGGAAAAAAACTCAGAAAATATTGACCAAAATCAACTCAAAAAGGAGACCAAAACCTAAAAAAAAACTCAGAAAATATTGCCCAAAACAAACTCAAAAAAGGAGACCAAAACCTAAAAAAAGAAAAAAAAACTCAGAAAATATTGCCCAAAAAAGCAGCAAAAAACAGTTTGTTCCAGATATGTGTACAAGATTTATGGGACAAACCACCTGAGAGATCTGGGTGGGTCATAGTGTACTAGACCTGTCCCAGACCACCTGAGAGGTGGAAAAAAATTCAGAAAATATTGTCCAAAACAAACTCAAAAAAGGAGACCAAAACCTAAAAAAAAGAAAAAAAAACTCAGAAAATACTGCCCAAAAAAAACTCAAAAAAGGAGACCAAAACCTTTAAAAAAAACTCAGAAAATATTGTCAAAAACAAACTCAGACAAGGAGACCAAAACCTTTAAAAAAAACTCAGAAAATATTGTCCAAAACAAACTCAAAAAGGAGACCAAAACCTAGTTGGAAAAAAACTCAGAAAATATTGCCCAAAACAAACTCAAAAAAGGAGACCAAAGGGGTCTGGGTGGGTCATAGTGTATTAGACCTGTCCCAGACCACCTGAGAGGTCTGGGTGGGTCATAGTGTAGCAGACCTGTCCAAGACCACCTGAGAGGTCTGGGTGGGTCAGAGTGTAGTAGACCTGTCCCAGACCACATGAGAAGTGGAAAAAAAGGAGTCAAACCCCAAATAAGTTGGAAAAAAACTCAGAAAATATTGTCCAAAACAAACTCAGACAAGGAGACCAAAACCTAAAAAAAAAAAAAAAAAGTTGGAAAAAAACTCAGAAAATATTGCCCAAAACAAACTCAAAAAAGGAGACCAAAGGGGTCTGGGTGGGTCATAGTGTATTAGACCTGTCCCAGACCACCTGAGAGGTCTGGGTGGGTCATAGTGTAGCAGACCTGTCCCAGACCACCTGAGAGGTCTGGGTGGGTCATAGTGTAGTAGACCTGTCCCAGACCACCTGAGAAGTGGAAAAAAAGTTGATAAAAAACTCAAAAATATTGCCCAAAACAAACTCAAAAAAGGAGATCAAACCCCCCAAAAAAAAATATTGAAAAAAACACAGAAAATATTGCCCAAAATAAACTCAAAAAAAGGAGACCAAAACCTATAAGTTGGGAAAAAAACTCAGAAAATATTGTCCAAAACAAACTCAGACAAGGAGACCAAAACCTAAAAAAAAACAAAATAAGTTGGAAAAAAACTCAGAAAATATTGCCCTAAATAAACGCAAAAAAGGAGACAAAAACATAAAAAAAAAATAAGTTGGAAAAAAACTCAGAAAATATTGCCCAAAACAAACTCAAGAAAGGAGACCAAAGGGGTCTGGGTGGGTCATAGTGTATTAGACCTGTCCCAGACAACCTGAGAGGTCTGGGTGGGTCATAGTGTAGCAGACCTGTCCAAGACCACCTGAGAGGTCTGGGTGGGTCAGAGTGTAGTAGACCTGTCCCAGACCACCTGAGAAGTGGAAAAAAAGTTGATAAAAAACTCAAAAATATTGCCCAAAACAAACTCAAAAAAGGAGATCAAACCCCCAAAAGTTAGAAAAAAACACAGAAAATATTGCCCAAAATAAACTCAAAAAAGGAGACCAAAACCAAAAAAAAAAAAAATAAGTTGGAAAAAAACTCAGAAAATATTGTCCAAAACAAACTCAGACAAGGAGACCAAAACCTAAAAAAAAAATAAGTTGAAAAAAAAACTCAGAAAATATTGCCCAAAACAAAATCAAAAAAGGAGAAAAAAAAAATAAAAATAAAAGTTGGAAAAAAAGTCAGAAAATATTGCCCAAAACAAACTCAAAAAAGGAGACCAAAACCTAAAAAAAAAAAAAGTTGGAAAAAAAGTCAGAAAATATTGCCCAAAAACAAACTCAAAAAAGGAGACCAAAACCTAAGTTGGAAAAAAAGTCAGAAAATATTGCCCAAAACAAACTCAAAAAAGGAGACCAAAACCTAAAAAAAAGAAAAAAAACCTCAGAAAATATTGTCCAAAACAAACTCAAAAAAGGAGACCAAAACCTAAAAAAAAAAAAAAAAGTTGGAAAAAAACTCAGAAAATAATTCCCAAAATAAACTCAAAAAAGGAGACCAAAAGATAAAAAGAAAAAAAAGTTGGAAAAAAACTCAGAAAATATTGACCAAAATAAACTCAAAACAGGAGACCAAAACCTAAATAAAAAGTTGGAAAAAAACTCAGAAAATATTGTCCAAAACAAACTCAAACAGTTTGTTCCAGATATGTGTACCAGAGTTATAGGACAGACCACCTGAGAGGTCTTGGTGGGTCATAGTGTAGCAGACCTGTCCCAGACCACCTGAGAGTTATGGGTGGGTCATAGTGTACTAGACCTGTCCCAGACCACCTGAGAGGTGGAAAAAAAAGTTGGAAAAAAACTCAGAAAATATTGACCAAAATCAACTCAAAAAGGAGACCAAAACCTACTCAGAAAATATTGCCCAAAACAAACTCAAAAAAGGAGACCAAAACCTAAAAAAAGAAAAAAAAACTCAGAAAATATTGCCCAAAAAACCTCAAAAAAGCAGCAAAAAACAGTTTGTTCCAGATATGTGTACAAGATTTATGGGACAAACCACCTGAGAGATCTGGGTGGGTCATAGTGTACTAGACCTGTCCCAGACCACCTGAGAGGTGGAAAAAAATTCAGAAAATATTGTCCAAAACAAACTCAAAAAAGGAGACCAAAACCTAAAAAAAAGAAAAAAAAACTCAGAAAATATTGCCCAAAAAAAACTCAAAAAAGGAGACCAAAACCTTTAAAAAAAACTCAGAAAATATTGTCCAAAACAAACTCAAAAAGGAGACCAAAACCTAAGTTGGAAAAAAACTCAGAAAATATTGCCCAAAACAAAGTCAAAAAAGGAGACCAAAAACAAAACAAAAAAAAATAAGTTGGAAAAAAACTCAGAAAATATTGCCCAAAACAAACTCAAAAAAGGAGACCAAAGGGGTCTGGGTGGGTCATAGTGTATTAGACCTGTCCCAGACCACCTGAGAGGTCTGGGTGGGTCATAGTGTAGCAGACCTGTCCAAGACCACCTGAGAGGTCTGGGTGGGTCAGAGTGTAGTAGACCTGTCCCAGACCACATGAGAAGTGGAAAAAAAGGAGTCAAACCCAAAAAAAAAAAAAAAAATAAGTTGGAAAAAAACTCAGAAAATATTGTCCAAAAAACCTCAAAAAAGCAGCAAAAAACAGTTTGTTCCAGATATGTGTACAAGATTTATGGGACAAACCACCTGAGAGATCTGGGTGGGTCATAGTGTATTAGACCTGTCCCAGACCACCTGAGAGGTGGAAAAAAATTCAGAAAATATTGTCCAAAACAAACTCAAAAAAGGAGACCAAAACCTAAAAAAAAGAAAAAAAAACTCAGAAAATATTGCCCAAAAAAAACTCAAAAAAGGAGACCAAAACCTTTAAAAAAAACTCAGAAAATATTGTCCAAAACAAACTCAAAAAGGAGACCAAAACCTAAAAAAAAAGTTGGGAAAAAAACTCAGAAAATATTGCCCAAAACAACTCAAAAAAGGAGACCAAAAACAAATAAGTTGGGAAAAAAACTCAGAAAATATTGCCCAAAACAAACTCAAAAAAGGAGACCAAAGGGGTCTGGGTGGGTCATAGTGTATTAGACCTGTCCCAGACCACCTGAGAGGTCTGGGTGGGTCATAGTGTAGCAGACCTGTCCAAGACCACCTGAGAGGTCTGGGTGGGTCAGAGTGTAGTAGACCTGTCCCAGACCACATGAGAAGTGGAAAAAAAGGAGTCAAACCCAAAAAATAAGTTGGAAAAAAACTCAGAAAATATTGCCCAAAACAAACTCAAAAAAAAGGAGACCAAAGGGGTCTGGGTGGGTCATAGTGTATTAGACCTGTCCCAGACCACCTGAGAGGTCTGGGTGGGTCATAGTGTAGCAGACCTGTCCCAGACCACCTGAGAGGACTGGGTGGGTCATAGTGTAGTAGACCTGTCCCAGACCACCTGAGAGGTGGAAAAAAATTCAGAAAATATTGTCCAAAACAAACTCAAAAAAGGAGACCAAAACCTAAAAAAAAGAAAAAAAAACTCAGAAAATATTGCCCAAAAAAAACTCAAAAAAGGAGACCAAAACCTTTAAAAAAAACTCAGAAAATATTGTCCAAAACAAACTCAAAAAGGAGACCAAAACCTAAAAAAAAAAAAAAAAGTTGGAAAAAAATCAGAAAATATTGCCCAAAAAAAAGTCAAAAAAGGAGACCAAAAAAAAAAAAAAAAAAAATAAGTTGGAAAAAAACTCAGAAAATATTGTCCAAAACAAACTCAAAAAAGGAGACCAAAGGGGTCTGGGTGGGTCATAGTGTATTAGACCTGTCCCAGACCACCTGAGAGGTCTGGGTGGGTCATAGTGTAGCAGACCTGTCCAAGACCACCTGAGAGGTCTGGGTGGGTCATAGTGTAGTAGACCTGTCCCAGACCACATGAGAAGTGGAAAAAAAGGAGTCAAACCCAATAAGTTGGAAAAAAACTCAGAAAATATTGCCCAAAACAAACTCAAAAAAGGAGACCAAAGGGGTCTGGGTGGGTCATAGTGTATTAGACCTGTCCCAGACCACCTGAGAGGTCTGGGTGGGTCATAGTGTAGCAGACCTGTCCAAGACCACCTGAGAGGTCTGGGTGGGTCATAGTGTAGTAGACCTGTCCCAGACCACCTGAGAAGTGGAAAAAAAGTTGATAAAAAACTAAAAAATATTGCCCAAAACAAACTCAAAAAAGGAGATCAAACCCCCCCAGTTAGAAAAAACACAGAAAATATTGCCCTAAATAAACTCAAAAAAGGAGACAAAAACATAAAAAAAAAATGCTGGAAAAAAACTCAGAAAATATTGACCAAAATAAATTCAAAAAAGGAGACCAAAACCTAAAAAAAAGAAAAAAAAACTCAGAAAATATTTCCCAAAATAAACTCAAAAAAGGAAACCAAAACCTAGTTGGAAAAAAACTCAGAAAATATTGCCCAAAAAAACTCACAAAAGCAGCAAAAAACAGTTTGTTCCAGATATGTGTACCAGATTTATGGGACAGACCACCTGAGAGATCTGGGTGGGTCATAGTGTACCAGACCTGTCCCAGACAACCTGAGAGGTGGAAAAAAATTCAGAAAATATCGCCCAAAACAAACTCAAAAAAGGAGACCAAAACCTAATGCTGGAAAAAAACTCAGAAAATATTTCCCAAAACAAACTCAAAAAAGGAGACCAAAACCTAAAAAAAAGAAAAAAAAACTCAGAAAATATTGACCAAAATAAACTCAAAAAAGGAAACCAAAACCTAAAAAAAAGAAAAAAAAAACTCAGAAAATATTGTCCAAAACAAACTCAAAAAAGGAGACCAAAACCTAAAAAAAAAAAAATAAGTTGGAAAAAAACTCAGAAAATATTGTCCAAAACAAACTCAAAAAAGGAGACCAAAACCTAGTTTGAAAAAAACTCAGAAAATATTGACCAAAATCAACTCAAAAAAGGAGACCAAAACCTAAAGTTGGAAAAAAACTCAGAAATATTGACGAAAATAAACTCAAAAAAGGAGACCAAAACCTAAAAAAAAGAAAAAAAACTCAGAAAATATTGTCCAAAACAAACTCAAAAAAGGAGACCAAAGGGGTCTGGGTGGGTCATAGTGTATTAGACCTGTCCCAGACAACCTGAGAGGTCTGGGTGGGTCATAGTGTAGCAGACCTGTCCAAGACCACCTGAGAGGTCTGGGTGGGTCAGAGTGTAGTAGACCTGTCCCAGACCACCTGAGAAGTGGAAAAAAAGGAGTCAAACCCCAATAAGTTGGAAAAAAACTCAGAAAATATTGTCCCAAAAAAACCTCAAAAAAAGCAGCAAAAAACAGTTTGTTCCAGATATGTGTACAAGATTTATGGGACAAACCACCTGAGAGATCTGGGTGGGTCATAGTGTACTAGACCTGTCCCAGACCACCTGAGAGGTGGGAAAAAAACTCAGAAAATATTGTCCAAAACAAACTCAAAAAAGGAGACCAAAACCTAAAAAAAAGAAAAAAAACTCAGAAAATATTGCCCAAAAAAAACTCAAAAAAGGAGACCAAAACCTTTAAAAAAAACTCAGAAAATATTGTCCAAAACAAACTCAAAAAGGAGACCAAAACCTAAAAAGTTGGAAAAAAACTCAGAAAATATTGCCCAAAACAAAGTCAAAAAAAGGAGACCAAAAACAAAAAAAAATAAGTTGGAAAAAAACTCAGAAAATATTGCCCAAAACAAACTCAAAAAAGGAGACCAAAGGGGTCTGGGTGGGTCATAGTGTATTAGACCTGTCCCAGACCACCTGAGAGGTCTGGGTGGGTCATAGTGTAGCAGACCTGTCCAAGACCACCTGAGAGGTCTGGGTGGGTCAGAGTGTAGTAGACCTGTCCCAGACCACATGAGAAGTGGGAAAAAAAAGGAGTCAAACCCAAAAATAAGTTGGAAAAAAAACTCAGAAAATATTGCCCAAAACAAACTCAAAAAAAAGGAGACCAAAAGGGGTCTGGGTGGGTCATAGTGTATTAGACCTGTCCCAGACCACCTGAGAGGTCTGGGTGGGTCATAGTGTAGCAGACCTGTCCCAGACCACCTGAGAGGACTGGGTGGGTCATAGTGTAGTAGACCTGTCCCAGACCACCTGAGAAGTGGAAAAAAGTTGATAAAAAAACTCAAAAAATATTGCCCAAAACAAACTCAAAAAAGGAGATCAAAACCCCCAAAAGTTAGAAAAAAACACAGAAAATATTGCCCTAAATAAACTCAAAAAAGGAGACAAAAACATAAAAAAAAAATGCTGGAAAAAAACTCAGAAAATATTGACCAAAATAAATTCAAAAAAGGAGACCAATACCTAAAAAAAAGAAAAAAAAACTCAGAAAATATTGACCAAAATAAACTCAAAAAAGGAAACCAAAACCTAAAAAAAAAAAAAAAAGTTGGAAAAAAACTCAGAAAATATTGCCCAAAAAAACTCAAAAAAGCAGCAAAAAACAGTTTGTTCCAGATATGTGTACCAGATTTATGGGACAGACCACCTGAGAGATCTGGGTGGGTCATAGTGTACCAGACCTGTCCCAGACCACCTGAGAGGTGGAAAAAAATAAAGAAAATATTGTCCAATACAAACTCAAAAAAGGAGACCAAAACATAAAAAAAAGAAAAAAAACTCAGAAAATATTGTCCAAAAAAAACTCAAAAAAGTAGCAAAAAACAGTTTGTTCCAGATGTGTACCAGAGTTATGGGACAGACCAACTGAGAGTTATGGGTTGATAATAGTGTAGAAGGTCCGTCCCAGACCACCTAAGAGGTGGAAAAAAAATGCTGGAAAAAAACTCAGAAAATATTGACCAATACAAACTCAAAAAAGGAGACCAAAACCTATACTCAGAAAATATTGTCCAATACAAACTCAAAAAGGAGACAAAAACCTAAAAAAAAGTTGGAAAAAAACTCAGAAAATATTTACCAAAATAAAGTCAAAAAAGGAGACCAAAACCTAAAAAAAAGAGAAAAAAACTCAGAAAATATTGACCAAAATCAACTCAAAAAGGAGACCAAAACCTAAAAAAAAGTTGGAAAAAAACTCAGGAAATATTGACCAAAATAAACTCAAAAAAGGAGACCAAAACCTAAAAAAAAAGAAAAAAAACTCAGAAAATATTGCCCAAAACAAAATCAAAAAAGGAGATAAAAAAAAACAGTTTGTTCCAGATGTGTACCAGAGTTATGAGACAGACCACCTGAGAGTTCTGGGTTTGTCATAGTGTAGTAGGTTTTGACCACCTAAGAGGTGGAAAAAAATTGCTGGAAAAAAACTCAGAAAATATTGACCAAAATAAATTCAAAAAAGGAGACCAATACCTAAAAAAAAGTTGGAAAAAAACTCAGGAAATATTGACCAAAATAAATTCAAAAAAGGAGACCAATACCTAAAAAAAAGAAAAAAAAACTCAGAAAATATTGTCCAAAACAAACTCAAAAAGGAGACAAAAACCTAAAAAAAAAGTTGGAAAAAAACTCAGGAAATATTGACCAAAAAAAAAATCAAAAAAGGAGACCAAAACCTAAAAAAAAGAAAAAAAAACTCAGGAAATATTGACCAAAAAAAAAATCAAAAAAGGAGATAAAAAAAAACAGTTTGTTCCAGATGTGTACCAGAGTTATAGGACAGACCACCTGAGAGTTATGGGTTGATAATAGTGTAGAAGGTCCGTCCCAGACCACCTAAGAGGTGGAAAAAAAATGCTGGAAAAAAACTCAGAAAATATTGACCAAAACAAACTCAAAAAAGGAGACCAAAACCTAAAAAAAAAAAAAAAAGTTGAAAAATATTGTCCAATACAAATTCAAAAAAGGAGACCAAAACCTAAAAAAAAAAAAAAAAACTCAGAAAAATATTGCCCAAAAAAAACTCACAAAAAGCAGCAAAAAACAGTTTGTTCCAGATATGTGTACCAGATTTATGGCACAGACCACCTGAGAGATCTGGGTGGGTCATAGTGTACCAGACCTGTCCCAGACCACCTGAGAGGTGGAAAAAAGCTCAGAATATATTGTCCAAAAAAAACTCAAAAAAAGGAGACCAAAACCTAATGCTGGGAAAAAAACTCAGAAAATATTGACCAAAATAAATTCAAAAAAGGAGACCAATACCTAAAAAAAAGAAAAAAAAACTCAGAAAATATTGACCAAAATAAATTCAAAAAAGGAGACCAAAACCTAAAAAAAAGAAAAAAAAACTCAGAAAATATTGTCCAAAACAAACTCAAAAAAGGAGACCAAAACCTAAAAAAAAGAAAAAAAACTCAGAAAATATTGACCAAAACAAACTCAAAAAAGGAGACCAAAATCTAAAAAAAAAGTTGGAAAA
Organism: Sander vitreus; assembly: GCF_031162955.1. Lineage (NCBI taxonomy): Eukaryota > Metazoa > Chordata > Actinopteri > Perciformes > Percidae > Sander > Sander vitreus. Next base: position 23,091,194 of record NC_135859.1, read on the forward strand.
AAACTCAGGAAATATTGACCCAAAAATCAAACTCAAAAAAGGAGACCAAAACATAAAAAAAAAGTTGGAAAAAAACTCAGAAAATATTACCAAAATAAACTCAAAAAAGGAGACCAAAACCTAAAAAAATAAATAAAAAAAACTCAGAAAATATTGTCCAAAACAAACTCAAAAAAGGAGACCAAAGGGGTCTGGGTGGGTCATAGTGTATTAGACCTGTCCCAGACAACCTGAGAGGTCTGGGTGGGTCATAGTGTAGCAGACCTGTCCAAGACCACCTGAGAGGTCTGGGTGGGTCAGAGTGTAGTAGACCTGTCCCAGACCACCTGAGAAGTGGAAAAAAAGGAGTCAAACCCATAAGTTTGGAAAAAAACTCAGAAAATATTGTCCAAAAACCTCAAAAAAAGCAGCAAAAAACAGTTTGTTCCAGATATGTGTACAAGATTTATGGGACAAACCACCTGAGAGATCTGGGTGGGTCATAGTGTACTAGACCTGTCCCAGACCACCTGAGAGGTGGAAAAAAACTCAGAAAATATTGTCCAAAACAAACTCAAAAAAGGAGACCAAAACCTAAAAAAAAGAAAAAAAAACTCAGAAAATATTGCCCAAAAAAAACTCAAAAAAGGAGACCAAAACCTTTAAAAAAAACTCAGAAAATATTGTCCAAAACAAACTCAAAAAGGAGACCAAAACCTAAAAAAAAAGTTGGGAAAAAAACTCAGAAAATATTGCCCAAAACAAAGTCAAAAAAAGGAGACCAAAAACAAAAAAAATAAGTTGGAAAAAAACTCAGAAAATATTGCCCAAAACAAACTCAAAAAAGGAGACCAAAGGGGTCTGGGTGGGTCATAGTGTATTAGACCTGTCCCAGACCACCTGAGAGGTCTGGGTGGGTCATAGTGTAGCAGACCTGTCCAAGACCACCTGAGAGGTCTGGGTGGGTCAGAGTGTAGTAGACCTGTCCCAGACCACATGAGAAGTGGAAAAAAAGGAGTCAAACCCAATAAGTTGGAAAAAAACTCAGAAAATATTGCCCAAAACAAACTCAAAAAAGGAGACCAAAGGGGGTCTGGGTGGGTCATAGTGTATTAGACCTGTCCCAGACCACCTGAGAGGTCTGGGTGGGTCATAGTGTAGCAGACCTGTCCCAGACCACCTGAGAGGACTGGGTGGGTCATAGTGTAGTAGACCTGTCCCAGACCACCTGAGAAGTGGGAAAAAAAGTTGATAAAAAACTCAAAAAATATTGCCCAAAACAAACTCAAAAAAGGAGATCAAAACCCCCCAAAGTTAGAAAAAAACACAGAAAATATTGCCCTAAATAAACTCAAAAAAAGGAGACAAAAACATAAAAAAAATGCTGGAAAAAAAACTCAGAAAATATTGACCAAAATAAACTCAAAAAAGGAGACCAAACCTAAAAAAAAGAAAAAAAAACTCAGAAAATATTGACCAAAATAAACTCAAAAAAGGAAACCAAAACCTAAGTTGGGAAAAAAACTCAGAAAATATTGCCCAAAAAAACTCACAAAAGCAGCAAAAAACAGTTTGTTCCAGATATGTGTACCAGATTTATGGGACAGACCACCTGAGAGATCTGGGTGGGTCATAGTGTACCAGACCTGTCCCAGACAACCTGAGAGGTGGAAAAAAATAAAGAAAATATTGTCCAATACAAACTCAAAAAAGGAGACCAAAACATAAAAAAAAGAAAAAAAACTCAGAAAATATTGTCCAAAAAAAACTCAAAAAAGTAGCAAAAAACAGTTTGTTCCAGATGTGTACCAGAGTTATGGGACAGACCAACTGAGAGTTCTGGGTTGGTCATAGTGTAGAAGGTCTGTCCCAGACCACCTAAGAGGTGGAAAAAAAATGCTGGAAAAAAACTCAGGAAATATTGACCAAAATAAATTCAAAAAAGGAGACCAAAACCTAAACTCAGAAAATATTGACCAAAATCAACTCAAAAAGGAGACCAAAACCTAAAAAAAAAGTTGGAAAAAAAACTCAGGAAATATTGACCAAAATAAACTCAAAAAGGAGACCAAAACCTAAAAAAAAGAAAAAAAAACTCAGAAAATATTGTCCAAAACAAACTCAAAAAAGGAGACCAAAACCTAAAAAAAAGTTGGAAAAAAACTCAGGAAATATTGACCAAAATAAACTCAAAAAAGGAGACCAAAACCTAAAAAAAAGAAAAAAAAACTCAGAAAATATTGCCCAAAACAATAGGAGATAAAAAAAAACAGTTTGTTCCAGATGTGTACCAGAGTTATGGGACAGACCACCTGAGAGTTCTGGGTTGGTCATAGTGTAGTAGGTGTTTTTTGACCACCTAAGAGGTGGAAAAAAAATGCTGGAAAAAAACTCAGAAAATATTGACCAAAATAAACTCAAAAAAGGAGACCAAAACCTAAAAAAAAGAAAAAAAAACTCAGAAAATATTGACGCAAAAATAAACTCAAAAAAGGAGACCAAAACCTAAAAAAAGAAAAAAAAACTCAGAAAATATTGTCCAATACAAACTCAAAAAAGGAGACCAAAACCTAAAAAAAAAGTTGGAAAAAAACTCAGGAAATATTGACCAAAATAAACTCAAAAAAGGAGACCAAAACCTAAAAAAATGAAAAAAAAACTCAGAAAATATTGCCCAAAACAAAATCAAAAAAGGAGATCAAGAAAAACAGTTTGTTCCAGATGTGTACCAGAGTTATGGGACAGACCACCTGAGAGTTCTGGGTTGGTCATAGTGTAGAAGGTCTGTCCCAGACCACCTAAGAGGTGGAAAAAAAATGCTGGAAAAAAACTCAGAAAATATTGACCAAAATAAATTCAAAAAAGGAGACCAAAACCTAAAAAAATGAAGAAAAAAAAACTCAGAAAATATTGACCAAAATCAACTCAAAAAGGAAACCAAAACCTAAAAAAAAAAAAAAAAAACTCAGAAAATATTGCCCAAAAAAACTCACAAAAGCAGCAAAAAACAGTTTGTTCCAGATATGTGTACCAGATTTATGGGACAGACCACCTGAGAGATCTGGGTGGGTCATAGTGTACCAGACCTGTCCCAGACAACCTGAGAGGTGGAAAAAAATAAAGAAAATATTGTCCAAAACAAACTCAAAAAAGGAGACCAAAACCTAATGCTGGAAAAAAACTCAGAAAATATTGACAAAAATAAATTCAAAAAAGGAGACCAAAACCTAAAAAAAAAAAAAAAAACTCAGAAAATATTGACCAAAATAAACTCAAAAAAGGAAACCAAAACCAAAAAAAAGAAAAAAAAACTCAGAAAATATTGTCCAATACAAACTCAAAAAAGGAGACCAAAACCTAAAAAAAGAAAAAAAAACTCAGAAAATATTGTCCAAAACAAACTCAAAAAAGGAGACCAAAACCTAAAAAAAAAAAAAAAAGTTTGAAAAAAACTCAGAAAATATTGACCAAAATCAACTCAAAAAGGAGACCAAAACCAAAAAAAAAAAAAAAAGTTGGAAAAAAACTCAGGAAATATTGACCAAAATAAACTCAAAAAAGGAGACCAAAACCTAAAAAAAAAGAAAAAAAAACTCAGAAAATATTGACCAAAATAAACTCAAAAAAGGAAACCAAAACCTAAAAAAAAAAAAAACGTTGGAAAAAAACTCAGAAAATATTGCCCAAATAGAACTCAAAAAAGCAGCAATAAACAGTTTGTTCCAGATATGTGGAGCATAAAAACTGAACGCTGCTTCCCCCTGTTTTGTTCTGACTCTGGTGACAACAAGCAGGCCTGTCCCAGACCACCTGAGAGGTCTGGGTGTGTCATAGTGTATTAGACCTGTCCCAGACCACCTGAGAGGTCTGGGTGGGTCAAAGTGTAGCAGACCTGTCCAAGACTACCTGAGAGGTCTGGGTGGGTCATAGTGTAGTAGACCTGTCCCAGACCACCTGAGAAGTCTGGGTGGGTCATAGTGTAGTCGACCTGTCCCAGACCACCTGAGAGGTTGGAAAAAAAGTTGGAAAAGAACTCAGAAAATATTGCCCAAATAAAACTCAAAAAAGCAGCAATAAACAGTTTGTTCCAGATATGTGGAGCATAAAAACTGAACGCTGCTTCCCCCTGTTTTGTTCTGACTCTGGTGACAACAAGCAGGCCTGTCCCAGACCACCTGAGAGGTCTGGGTGTGTCATAGTGTATTAGACCTGTCCCAGACCACCTGGGTCATAGTGTAGCAGGCCTGTCCCAGACCACCTGAGAGGTCTGGGTGTGTCATACTGTAGCAGACCTGTCCAAGACTACCTGAGAGGTCTGGGTGGGTCATAGTGTAGTAGACCTGTCCCAGACCACCTGAGAAGTCTGGGTGGGTCATAGTGTAGTCGACCTGTCCCAGACCACCTGAGAGGTTGGAAAAAAAGTTGGAAAAAAACTCAGAAAATATTGCCCAAATAAAACTCAAAAAAGCAGCAATAAACAGTTTGTTCCAGATATGTGGAGCATAAAAATTGAACGCTGCTTCCCCCTGTTTTGTTCTGACTCTGGTGACAACAAGCAGGCCTGTCCCAGACCACCTGAGAGGTCTGGGTGGGTCATAGTGTATTAGACCTGTCCCAGACCACCTGGGTCATAGTGTAGCAGACCTGTCCAAGACCACCTGAGAGGTCTGGGTGGGTCATAGTGTAGTAGACCTGTCCCAGACCACCTGAGAAGTCTGGGTGGGTCATAGTGTAGTCGACCTGTCCCAGACCACCTGAGAGGTTGGAAAAAAAGTTGGAAAAGAACTCAGAAAATATTGCCCAAATAAAACTCAAAAAAGCAGCAATAAACAGTTTGTTCCAGATATGTGGAGCATAAAAATTGAACGCTGCTTCCCCCTGTTTTGTTCTGACTCTGGTGACAACAAGCAGGCCTGTCCCAGACCACCTGAGAGGTCTGGGTGGGTCATAGTGTATTAGACCTGTCCCAGACCACCTGAGAGGTCTGGGTGGGTCATAGTGTAGCAGACCTGTCCAAGACCACCTGAGAGGTCTGGGTGGGTCATAGTGTAGTAGACCTGTCCCAGACCACCTGAGAAGTCTGGGTGGGTCATAGTGTAGTCGACCTTTCCCAGACCACCTGAGAGGTTGGAAAAAAAGTTTGAAAAAAACTCAGAAAATATTGCCCAAAATAAACTCAAAAAAGGAGACAAAAACACACAAAAAAAAAAAAAGTTTGAAAAAAACTCAGAATATATTGCCCAAAAAATTCTCAAAAAAGGAGTCAAAAACCTAAAAAAAAAAAAAAAAAAATTGGAAAAAAACTCAGAAAATATTTCCCAAAATAAACTCAAAAAAGCAGCAATAAACAGTTTGTTCCAGATATGTGGAGCATAAAAACTGAACGCTACTTCCCCCTGTTTAGTTCTGACTCTCTGGACAACAAGCAGGCCTGTCCCAGACCACATGAGAGGTCTGGGTGGGTCATAGTGTAGCAGACCTGTCCCAGACCACCTGAGAGGACTGGGTGGGTCATAGTGTAGTAGACCTGTCCCAAGACCACCTGAGAAGTGGAAAAAAAGTTGATAAAAAAACTCAAAAAATATTGCCCAAAACAAACTCAAAAAAGGAGATCAAACCCAAAAAAAATAAATAAAAAAAAGTTGGAAAAAAACTCAGAATATATTGCCCAAATAAAACTCAAAAAAGGAGTCAAAATCCTAAAAAATAAAAAAAAAGAAGTTGGAAAGAAACTCAGAATATATTGCCCCAAAAAAACTCAAAAAAAGGAGACCAAAACCTAAAAAAATAAATTAAAAAAACTCAGAAAACATTGGCCAAATAAAACTCAAAAAAGCAGCAAAAAACTGTTTGTTCCAGATATGTGGAGCATAAAAACTGAACGCTACTTCCCCCTGTTTAGTTCTGACTCTCTGGACAACAAGCAGGCCTGTCCCAGACCACATGAGAGGTCTGGGTGGGTCATAGTGTAGCAGACCTGTCCCAGACCACCTGAGAAGTCTGGGTGGGTCATAGTGTAGCAGACCTGTCCCAGACCACCTGAGAAGTCTGGGTGGGTCATAGTGTAGTCGACCTGTCCCAGACCACCTGAGAGGTTGGAAAAAAAGTTGGAAAAAAACTCATAATATATTGCCCAAAAAATTCTCAAAAAACGAGTCAAAAACCTAAAAAAAAAAAAAAAAAAAAGTTGGAAAAAAACTCAGAAAATATTGTCCAAAACAAACTCAAAAAAGCAGCAATAAACAGTTTGTTCCAGATATGTGGAGCATAGAAACTGAACGCTGCTTCCCCCTGTTTAGTTCTGACTCTCTGGACAACAAGCAGGCCTGTCCCAGACCACATGAGAGGTCTGTGTGGGTCATAGTGTAGCAGACCTGTCCCAGACCACCTGAGAGGACTGGGTGGGTCATAGTGTAGTAGACCTGTCCCAGACCACCTGAGAAGTGGAAAAAAAGTTGATAAAAAAACTCAGAAAATATTGCCCAAAACAAACTCAAAAAAGGAGATCAAACCCAAAAAAAATAAATAAAAAAAAGTTGGGAAAAAAACTCAGAATATATTGCCCAAATAAAACTCAAAAAAGGAGTCAAAATCCTAAAAAATAAAAAAAAAGAAGTTGGAAAGAAACTCAGAAAATATTGCCCCAAAAAAACTCAAAAAAAGGAGACCAAAACCTAAAAAAATAAATAAAAAAAACTCAGAAAACATTGGCCAAATAAAACTCAAAAAAGCAGCAAAAAACTGTTTGTTCCAGATATGTGGAGCATAAAAACTGAACGCTACTTCCCCCTGTTTAGTTCTGACTCTCTGGACAACAAGCAGGCCTGTCCCAGACCACATGAGAGGTCTGGGTGGGTCATAGTGTAGCAGACCTGTCCCAGACCATCTGAGAAGTGGAAAAAAAGTTGATAAAAAAACTCAGAAAATATTGCCCAAAACAAACTCAAAAAAGCAGCAATAAACAGTTTGTTCCAGATATGTGGAGCATAAAAACTGAATGCTGCTTCCCCCTGTTTTGTTCTGACTCTGGTGACAACAAGCAGGCCTGTCCCAGACCACCTGAGAGGTCTGGGTGGGTCATAGTGTAGCAGACCTGTCCAAGACTACCTGAGAGGTCTGGGTGGGTCATAGTGTAGTAGACCTGTCCCAGACCACCTGAGAAGTCTGGGTGGGTCATAGTGTAGTCGACCTGTCCCAGACCACCTGAGAGGTTGGAAAAAAAGTTGGAAAAAAAATAAAACTCAAAAAAGGAGACAAAAACCTAAAAGTTGGAAAATAACTCAGAATATATTGCCCCAAAAAAACTCAAAAAAGGAGACGAAAACCTAAAAAGAATCTCAGAAAATATTGCCCAAAAAAACTAAAAAAAGCAGCAAAAAACAGTTTGTTCCAGATATTTGGAGGATAAAAACTGAACGCTACTTCCCCCTGTTTAGTTCTGACTCTGTGGACAACAAGCAGCCCTGTCCCAGACGACCTGAGAGGTCTGGGTGGGTCAGATTGTAGTAGACCTGTCCCAGACCACCTGAGAGGTCTGGGTGGGTCAGATTGTAGTAGACCTGTCCCAGACCACATGAGAGGTGGAAAATAAAGTTGGAAAAAAGCTCAGAAAATATTGCCCAAAAAAAACTCAAAAAAGGAGACAAAAACTCAAAAAAAAAGGCACGTATAACTCATACGTTGAAAAAAGCCGCAAAAACGTCCAAAAAAGCAGCAAAAAACAGTTTGTTCCAGATATGTGGAGCATAAACACTGAACCCGCTTCCCCCTTTTTAGTTCTGACTCTGGGGACATCAAGCAGGCCTGTCCCAGACCACCTGAGAGGTCTGGGTGCATCATAGTGTAGTATACCTGTATATTGCAAATATTGCACATATTGCACAATCCATAGGGGTTGTAGTGAAACCATACTGTTAATTAACTTTCGGTAGAATCATATGATGTTTTACATCATCATTATTTATGACATGCACTACGTACACATATATTTGCACAATACGTGTAAAGTATTGTAGGCTATATATGTGCATAGTACACCTTTTTTGTAATTTCATTTCTCTAATTTATCATTCAATTTAATGTGTTATATATTTGTTTTAGGTCGTTGTCACAATCTGTTCGTGACCTGCTGTGACATCATTTCCTGTGTGACTTCAACGCATCACGACAACGCCCTCTCCCCTGTTAAAAACAGTTAAGTGCATGCCTATTGGTTAGTGCAAGTGTCAATCAAACGAGTTCGCTCTATTCCAGTAATACCAACCTACTCTGGATTCATTGGGAATGGTTTTACTACTCAGCACGGGTGCAGGTTTTTTAGGACTGGATTATAGGATATATTTAGCAGATACATTTTTAACAGCACCGAAAAGGATTTATTGCTACATCAGAGGTAATGTTGTCGTTATTTTAATTTATAATAAACGTTTAACGTAGTTTGTAGATGACAGCTAACGTTACTGTAACGTTACCGTTAGCTAGCTGTTTTTTTCCAAACAACAGTGGCCTCTTCTGCGTGTGTGTGCGTGTTGTGGTGGGGTGCTGGCTGCTAAGTGAATTTAAAATTACATTTAACTAATCTTTTCCAATTGTGTCTCCCTTGATACAATGTTTTTTACCAAAGCTACCTAAATGTATGAAGTGTATTCACCGTCTATCAGTTGTTTATGATAAGACTTTATACTCATTCACGTTAAATTCATCATGCTGCCCAGTTGCTAATGCTAATGATGCAAAACGTCCTGTGATGATGCAGTTTGGGATACCTGCTGTATTAGGCACCTTTTCTATAGGATCAGAATAAAAAAAAAGTTATTACACATGAACGCCTACTTTGTGTTTGTGTTGTAGCACATGATTATTATTATTTTTGTGTAGTTGGGACCCCAAATGTGTGATATGACATTATGATAATGTATAATTCGTTATCATGGTTGTTTTGTTCACAAATTGAATAGTCAGATCAACTAATCTTTTATGATCATTTCGTAATATTTAGATTACCCAGCCAGTGTGCTCCAGTATGGATCATAGGCTGTTTTGTAGGACCATGTAACACTATATTGTGATCAAATCAGAATCAAAAAATGATTTATTGCAAAGTAACACTTACAAGGAATTTGCTTTCGTGGATGGTGCGTACATAAATAAACACATTAAAGGAAATGAATGTGAAAGAAACTTTAAAAGAAAATTTTGTGTGTTGCTTAAATATGGTATGCATGCACAGAAGAAGAGTTTTTTTGTTGTTGTTGTAAACATAGTATCTTCACACAGAAAACTGGGTGGGGCAATTATGTCATTAAAAAAAGAAAATGTAATAAATGGGGATGTCACGATACCAATACCAGTGGAATTTCGCGATTCTCGATAACCAATTCAATACCACAGTAAAAAATAAAACAATAAATCCAATGTACTCCCTTTTATAATGTGCATTTCAGTGTAAGGATTTCAGTTCACCTGGAACTTCAAAACAGCAAGTTAAGTCTGTTAGCACAAGCACTAATGTTAGCTAATGTTAACGTTAGGCTCTATGTGATAAATAACGGCACAGAGAAACAGACAATTACCTGGGGTTTTGGAGTTTCAGGTGAACTTGTGAAAGCCGTTGCTGTAGATGTACAGTACTGCAGTCAAAGATGCCCTCTGCAGTGGTCAAGCCGTCAGTGTGCACCGTGGTGTGTGCACCATGGACGTGTAAAACAAATCTATATACAGCGTTCGAAGCGCAGCCTTGTTCATTCCTGATTTACTCATGAAGCCAAAAAAGTTCAACTGCCCCATATATTATTACCCGGATAATCAGCGCTGCTTCCGCACTATCTGCACTAAAGACCTCCGCCGGCTGAGCCTGCTACTTCCAGTTTACACTAACTTGAATCGTGATTCAATTATTTAATCGTGCGTCTCTTCTAGACTTTATCGGACCAAATGGATTAAATTCTGATAGCAAATTGAGTCATTTCGTCGAGGTTGTGACGCTCAGAAATATGTATCCACTGATTTACAGATGTCTCTTTCGCCATGTAAGTCTATAGGTATAAGTATTTTTGGGCCCCGTGGCATCACGTGAAGATAAGATAAATAAAGATAAAACAGTTTGTGTGCTTTCTTTGGTACCAGTCACTTGGTTGTCTGTGCTAAACAAGATCAAACTAGTTTGTATATTTCATTCAGGGTTGGACTGGCATGCTTTTGACTCTATGTGTATTTATTTATTATATTAAGATAGTAATTTAGAAGCAAAAATCTAAAAGCAAATTGTGTATTTATAAAGGGATTTTTTTATTCACTGTTGCTTCAAAGATTTAAATTTACATTCATGAAGGCTTACAGGGAAAGGGAAGGAAGGAAATGGATGTTTGGTTGAGGTCCAAAGCCTACACACACAGGACTGAATGTCCCTTCGCCACTGAGGTCAGAGCACCGACATTTCACACAAACACACTCATCTGTTAACTCTCTCTGTTTTTTCACTTATTCTCTTCCGGTCTTCCTCTCGTCCCATTCAAAGGTCAAACATAATTAGCAGCAACTTTAGCTCATGTTTCAAAATGTTACCACACTTATATCAGTACACAGAAGAGGCACTGTGTGCTTATTTTATTCGGTGGTCATCGTATGACAGCATAATGACAGCGTTGCTGAGTGTAGGCCGAGAACAGCCACACTTAGGTTTATCCTGAACTTGGCTTCAGCTGCCATCCTACACAGTTTTAGTAAAGACAATAGTATCAGAGGTTTTGTTCTTTGTTTTTTAAAATGTGGTTTTGATAGTAAGGTGCTTTAAGATTGGTGGTTGTACTGTAAAAATGGATAAAGATTAAAAAAAACAACACTTAGACCATATCTACTACTGCCTGGGGCGAAATACATATGGAAAAACACTACAGCTCCCATATTTTGTATGTGTATATGTTTCATCACAATCTGATGTCTAAGCGTGTTGTAGTGTTTTCCATGAGTAGTCTTTCTTTCTCCAAGATGTGGAGTAATTGAGTAATTAGAGTAATTGTGGCTGTTGTTGGTGGCTGTGTTTCCAGTTCACTTATATTTTTGTCCTGGTTTTGGCTCGAGTGGGGATAACTTTACACTTTATACATAAGATGTCTTTTATACTGAAACTAGTGTTGAAATAGTTGATAGATCAAGAAGTAGGTTGACTAAATGTTCAATCAGTGACTTTTTCTCTCTCAAAAATATCAATAGATTAATAAATAATGAACCATTAATTCCGAGGCAACGGTAGCTGCCTGAAACACAAAAAAGGCTAGTTATTATGGGAAGTAACGTGCCGCAGCCAACACAAACACACACCTACACACTCAAAACAAACATATTGCATAATTTCGCATAGGCCAGTAACTGTGCATATTTTCTGACTTGCACAATAAATAAATCTCTGAATTAATACTGGAAATGGGTATGGTGTGTTGTGTATGTCCTGACTGAGTTCGTTCAATATTTTACTACCACCTTGTGTTTAGCTACTGTGGAATTAGTGGGGACAAAGGAGGTATTTTGCCTTCAGTAAATTTGGGTTCCGAGAAATGATTGCATCACAGGGTAGTCAGTCCTGCACAGTATTTTTTTCATGCGAGTATACCTGGATAAAGGCTGCCTTACACAGCTGAGTAGTCAAACAGAACAGTGGCAAAGTCCAGTGTGGAGAGAGGCAGTGTTTTTTAGGTAAGTCCTTTCTTTCCTAAAATAGGACTACTGCAGGCATACAGATGAGGTTTAGACTTGGTTTTTAAGTAACCGCAATATCCCTGTGGTTTTTGTTTGTGGTCACACTTATTACTGCTACAAGGACAAGGACTAGAGCCCAGCATAGAAGTATTGATTTGTGTGATGATGTGCATTTGTAGCTATCAGTTTCTTGGTTAGATTTCCCAGAATCAAGGGCTGTTTTTACCACTTCCCATCAGTGCACTATGTTGTTGTTTTTTCATGCCTCAGATGGTCTTAGGAGATATTGAAGGTTGTCAAATGTTTCAGCCTGGTGCTGAAGTTGGGGAAGAAAATATTTAGGATCCAGGGCCCTTTAAACATATAACTGCTCTTTTCATGCGGGGACCTGCAACAGGCTCAGAATCCATTTTGGTTCAGGCACAGAAGTGTGTGAAACATTGACTCCACACAGCTGTATTTATGTTGAGCCATGCCTCTGAATTTCATCTAGAGGTGATGTTTTTAAAGCCAGGAATACACTAGAAGAAGTTTAAAATCCTAGCCAACTATGGAAAGACCCATCAGCACATTTGGGTTAATAAAAGCCCAAGTGTTCAGATGTCCTTGTTAACCAAGTCAAACTAAAGAAATCACACTAAGAGTAGTGATTGTTTAGCGTGTTTTTTGGCTGCAGAAATACAGTAGTTGCTGGATAGAGGCTCATTATCAGCTGGATAGTATGCATTATCTACATAGTAGTATTAATAGCAGCAGCAGACCAACTTTTACACTACCATAAAAATGCACAGTCAAATCTATTTTTGTGCATTCAAAACCAACAACTGGATGTATGTGACCATTAAGTTCATTCATGTAGGTTTCATGTCTGAATAGGAACTCCATATGTGAAACCACTTTAGGAACCAGCAGTAAAAAACACATCCCAGATTTGAAATTCTTCTTTTACTCTTGCTTCTGCAAAATTATCTAAAGGAAAGGAAATGTTATAGTGTACCACATAATGATTGTCAAGATGTTCTGTATATATTCCTTTAGGCTTCATGATGGACATGCTGTGTTTTGCTGTCATTTAATGGTGTTAGTTCATTTGGTGGTAGTTCAATGGTGTTTTTTTTTGTTTTTTTTCAGAAGGAGAAAATACTGGCATTAGCATTGTTGTCAGAAACAACAATGCTAATGCAATTTCAACTTAGCATGTTTCCTTAATATCTGATGACGCATGGGGGTAATTTTTGGATTTATTACAGTCAATATATTATATATTGGACCTTTTAAGATTGGTTCATCATTGGATTGGATCATTGGATCATTTTCCAGACACAGTATACTTACATGCTTTTGTTTCATTCAAACATGTATCAATTACAAATAATTTACAGGACACATGGTTTTGTTTCACATACATATACTTTATTTAGTTGACAGTACAAGGTATCTTTTTGGTAGTTAGATAAGCAGGCTACAAAATGTGTTCCTGTCCTCCATTCCCATAATGTAAGCATTCTCTTCTCTGAAATGGAAGTATTTGGCACCTGTAGCAGCTTGATTTGCTCACTGCGTTCATTGTGAAAGGAAAACAACTGTATATCATCCACCATGTTGTGGGGAAAAAAGATTGTAAGGCTGCAAGGATTTGAGACCAGGTTTGTGTTTTATTCTTGCATCATGATTTAATACCGCTTTTAGGATGAAAAGATAGCTTTTTTTTTTTTTTTTTTTTTTCTTCAACCTCTCTATTAGCAAACACTGAGTTATGAAACCAGATGCAGAAAACATATCTCCTCATTTGTTGCATAATGTTTGCAGTGACCATATTATAAATGAAATGAAATAACCTGCTACGATTATATTAGAGTCATACTGTACTGTCTGACTGTCTGCAATGCATACTCTTGCGTTGTCTTGTCTGTTTGACAAAGATGCTTCAGGTTAGGGTTAGACTCTTTTGTTCAGGTATCTTAAACAAGCTTTGCTTGGGTGTTGTCTCTGTGTATTTTTGATTTCAGGTCCTATTGTTGCAGTACTAGGCTTGGCAGTACAAGAGCATTGTTTTATCAAGCTACCAAACAGTTTGATGCCTGTCCCAGCCTGTCCCAAGGGAAACCAGAATAACTGCACTGCAGCTTCTCTGTGATGGTTAAACACACAATAGCAGTGATTACATACACAAACATGCACATGCAGGTTCATCAAGGCCAAGGCGCAGAACAAAATCGCAACATCTCCTTTTTTTGATGGAACAACAATCACATGAATTACAGGCTGGGCCTTGACCTTGTGTCCCCACCTAGATGTTTTTTTAGAAAAGCAACTTGAAACACTTTGTATCTAGTTCTAGTCCCTTTTGTATCGCCATTATTACATTAGTGTTGCAGTATTATTAATGTGGTTTTGTTGAATCAATCCTTACACAATTATTGCATTGCAGGTATTTAGTCATATTCTTAATTAGGACTGCAACAAATGATTTTTTTCCATTGTAGAATAATCTTCTGATTATTTTTGAGTCATACTTTGGTCTAGCTATAAAATGTCTGAAAATAGTGAAAAATGCAAAAAGCTCTAAAGCCCAAGGTAATGTCTTTGAATTGATTTTTTTGTCAGGCCAACAACCAAAAGCTATTTAGTTTATTATCACATACAGTAAGACAAAGAAAAGCAGCAAATCCTCACAATTAGGAAGCTGGAACCACTTGATTTTTACCTGAAGGGGAAAAAAAGTATGCGGTTGTAGTGGGCCGCCAGCTACAGCCAGTGAAGTTGTGGCAGTGTTACTTTCTGGCTGTCTGTGAAATGAGATGTGTTGACATTAGAAATTAAAACACTGTGACCTTTTTAATTCAGTATAAATCAGGTAGTGCTGGTGGATGAATATTTCCCTGTAAAAATGTAGTTCTTAATGTACAAATGTACAATGAGGATACAGCTGTATCCTCATTGCTTCCAGCTGCCTTTAAATAGGCGTGTTTGTGTCTGTCATGCATGTGGTACAAAGACAAGCTTCTATATATTTAGAATGTAGCTGGTGATTGAAGAGTTTGTTAAGTGTACTGTTTTATTCCTGTAGTAACTTTTGTCTTGCAGTACAGTGTACATTTACTTTTGTAACCGTTGTGACTGAAATAACACTGAAACGGTACTGAAAGTAGTAGTTTATGGTGCTGGAATGTGTAAGGCAATTTTTTTTGTAAAGCAACTATTAAACACTTCCAATTCCAAATGCTTTACATAAGGCATCATGCATGGGTTCGTCGTCATGCTGAACCCATAGCTGTCATCTGTCTTTGTCCTCAGCTTTACTATCCCTGTCTGCCTGATCGCCATCTGGCTATTCACAATACTAGTAGATAGTAGCATTGTTAGTAGATAAGCAGCAAAATGGAGCGTTCAACATTACAAAACTACACAAGTTGAGATTAGTACAGGTGAACTGGATAAGGACAGGGGCGAGATTTATAAAAACAGCATTTTCTGACAAGAGCAAACTAGCCAAACCTTGAGAGACATTTTATGAAATTACTGTGTGCATGCCAGAATATTCCATGAATAAGAACATTATGTTTGCATGACTCCAACTTTACAGTTTCCCAACAGCTGCCCTCATCTCAACACCACCTAAATAGTATAAAACAGCACTGAGGTCTTCAGGACAAGAGTTTTATTTAAACAATTTTTTTCAAATTAGCAACTTTATTACCATGAATTTTGTTGGTAAATTCACATGGTACACATGGTACCTTTCTCTTTGCCAGCTGCGACAGCAACGCTGGTATTGTTTTCACCTAAGGAAGCTAATAATAAGAGTTCTGTCTCAACACTAACAAAAAAACAAAATTACATTCACTAAACCTAACGTCCTGAACTAAAGAACAACATTAGAAAACATGGTTAAACGAAAATGGCAATTCAACCCTACTGCTCAGAGCTATCTATATAAAGTGTTTTATTTATTTACAGAGTATTCACAGTTTGTTTGCAGTACACTTAACATTAAAGCTAAGTTAACTGGCTAACACCAGCACAGGACTGAACAACAGTAATGTTAGCGTTACAGCCACAGCTATTAACTGACTAACACTTAAAGGTTAACATTATCACAGCTCATGTATCTCATCACACAATAATCACAGAACTAACAAAGTCTAAGCACGGAGTTTGAATATATATACAGCTCGGGCGTAACACCCCCATTTTACCTGGAGACACTAACACAGAGGCAGTTTTGAGTACTTTGCCAGGTGTTTATATTTCTGTCTGTGGACAGATTTTGTCACTGCGTTAGCTTCATAAGTTATGAAACTTCACAGATGTGTAGTGAATAGTGTAGTTGAGATCAAAATGAAGGCCGAGTTTAAGATGGGTGTGGCCAGAGCAAGGGTGCTGGAAGTACCCACACACTTTACACCCCTGGCCCGGTTTGATGTCGCGGCTGGTGTTATCCAATCGCAAGATGGTCTCTAGTTTATGTGTGTGTTTTACCAGATCTCTATTGTATTCATCGTACATTTACCGTTTGATTCTCTCTTCTGCTGTCTTTTTCAGGGAAACCTGTAGTTCTTGCTCGTCTTGCTCTCAGGATGTCTAGAATGGTGTTGCTGTAGTGGAGAGGACCACCACCTTAGCATCTGCAGAAAGTGACCTGGCCAGTTAAACACCATGCCTCGCTTAAGTGTCAGTCCCAGCTCAAAGCCTAACTGTAGCCCTGTCTGGCTCATCTCTGTTCTCCTGGGCCTCTTGGCTATACACACTAATGCCAAAGATGGTAAGAACCAAACTGCATTAAGGGCAAATTCCACCCTCGCCATTCTGATGAATCAATAATCTACAATGCTCAATGCACAGGCTGTTAAAAGTGTTGACTATTGATGAAATATAGCAGGTCCATATGGGAAGGTTTGCTCTTTTGTTCTATGGGTTTGATACTAAAACCATGTCTGCTGATTTAAACTTACACTGTGTGTCTGTGTACTTTGCCATTTAAATCACTTAATCCTGTCCTGTCTTTTTTTTTTTCAGTCCTTACTGTACCCCAGCAGGTGAGCTTGTCAGCCAACATGTATACACAGCATCTAACCATATCCTGGCTGGGGGGAGCAGCCACAACCTTTGACCTCATGATTCTAAGAACTGAACTCAATGAAACTGTCTTCTATGTAAGAGCATTTCTTTCTTTTTTTCTTAATTTGTTCTCATGCTTGTCTTATTGTACGTTTATGCCACACGTTGGTTAGATTCTCATGTAAAAGGAGCTCTAGCCTAACCAACACATTTTTGCGCAATTGTATATATAATTTTGGATAAGGTTCCCTTATATTTGTTTTTGTCTTTTAAACAATTGCAACCAAGAAATGTACTGGGTAAAACATTTTACAGTTGGAAAGTACACTTAAAAAACAAATCAAAGTGTGACACTGTTTCTAAACATATCTTTGGCATTTCTGTACTTCAGTTTCTTGTCTTTTATTGGCTGACATATGCTGATACTGCAGATATGTCTGCAATGAGCTAATATTAGCCGATATTAATGGTCGGACTCTAAAAGGAGCTTTTAAAGCCATAGTTAGTTTATTTGCCTCTGCAGCGCATTCAGTTATGACAGTTTATTTATTTGAATTATTATATTTGAGTACAATAATAATTGTTTCTTGTCCTGCTTAAGCTATGACTGTCATCACCAACAATCATTTACCATTTGTTCTTTCCCTCACTGTGTTTTCTGTGTATTATCTGTAGGAGACGGTGTCTGTGACGATGAATCAGGTGAGTGGTCGGCACCAGTGGAACTGGACCTCAGTTGAACCTCTTGAGTGTACCTCGCTGTCGATCAAAATCCGCTCACGAGATGGACAGACAACAAGTGAATGGAGCAACACTCAGATACTTCAAGGTCAGAGGGGCAATAATTACACCCGTATATAATGTATTATAGGACACCAATAACTAGAGAAACATAAATTGCTGCTTTACCTGACCTGACAATTTGGGATCAACATAATGCATTTGTTCATTTAGGGCAGTGGCTCTCAACCTGTTTTGGACCAGTGCCCCCCTATCCATTATCCAGGTCCCTTACCGCCCCCCGATCAAATAAGATGTAGGATAATTGCCCTGAATATTAATGATTAGGTCCTATTATTATTGTTATGATAATTATTATTGTTGTTATTAGTCCTATTATTGTTGGTAATCATCAAAAAATCATATCATTGAATGAAAAATGTTCGACAGCTATGTTCATAGACTTATTAAAGATAAATAAATAAAACGTTTAATACAGACTATAAAGTTCATGATAAGACCGATTCATAAAGCTGAAGTACGGAGTTTATATAAGATAATACTCTGATGTCCCGTTCCCATGAAGGCAGCACGGATCTGCACCACACAAAGCCTAAAGAAACACTAAAGAGAAGAGTTACGATCCACCATCTCGTCCAGTCGCAGTGCAGAGCAATTTCCACAATATTGCTACCAGCACCCCCCCGTCATCCGCTGAACGCCCCCTGGGGGGCTGTACCACCCCCGTTGAGAAACACAGATTTAGGGGGAGCTGAAGCCATTTCAATTTAAAGAGTTTTTCAACAGACAAACAGATGTCTGTCTTTGTACCTAAATATACTGTAGATCTCTATGTATTTGTCCCTCTCCTCTTTTGGCTATCATTTGACAATTCTAAACACTCTGCTCTCTTCTTTCTCCCTCACTCTTACCAGGAAGCGATCTACCGAGCAATGAGGAATTCCAGATGTACCCCCAGGACAGAATTGTACCTGTGGGGGCCAACACCACCTTCTGTTGCATTGTGGAAGAAGGGAAGCTATTTGGTACCATCCGCTACGGCAACACAGTCATGAACACAACACGGCTAAGTAGGCGAAGTTTTGCCGCTACAGTGGTTAATCAGGAACTGTCCGGCAAGACGGGAACCAACGTCGTCTGTTTTGACAATCCGAAGACAAAGCTGACTGGAGCAGTGGTGTTTGTTGGATGTAAGATGAATAAGTGGATGGAAAAGAAAGAACTGAATTGTGAATGATTGTCATATTGGGTAAATGTGCTTGCAGTGGCAAAGAGAGGCAGTTAAGAATTATTTATGTCTATGTTAACCTTTATTTATATATGTATATGATGAAGCATCTAAGTTTCTGCTTGTTGTCCCCTTCTCCAGATCCACCACTGCCCACTGATTTTGTGTGCGAGACTCGTGACTTAACCTCAGCTGTGTGCCAGTGGAATGAAAAACGAGACACAAACTTGTATAGAAAACGAGGAACCCGCTACTCGCTGAACAAGAGGTTGTTAACTCGCAAACCTCATTTGGACTTACACATGTACCCAACAAAATGGCTGTAACCCGACCTGAAACCTTATGCTGTGTTGAAAACCGTAGGGCTCAGGTTGGGTAGCAGAACTGTACACACGTGCTCATTCACAAAAGGCTACAGATTCTAAAATACAGTATATGGAGTAGGACACAAGCTTGACACATCTATGATTTGGAGATCAGTTTCTTAACATTTTGCAATCAGAAAAATGATTTAATATGAGTGTAGCTTATAATATGCATGCTTAAATTACATATCTGCTGTCTCAAAATGCTGTGGTTGATCTGGTTTGCTTCCACACTTCAAACTAACAGCACCATAGTTAGTTGGAACCAGATGCACCTTTTCAGGCAGTCTCAGTTCAGTGTTCACATCACCTAATCACCACCTAAACGAACCAGCAATTGAACTGCTTTCGTTTGAAAGCACCTAAAGTTATTATCACCATAAGTAAAAAAAAAAAAAAAACTCAATAATACAATGGTATCTGTATCTGACACAGTATATTGGAAACTCACAGTGGAAAGTCATAATTGTCTGGGACAGAGGAGGCAATAATGGACAAGCCAGGATGTGGTACAATGTGACTGTTTTTGAAAAATTATCCTTGCATTATTTATGATTGTTACCCCTGCCTTTCTCTAAAAAGGGTTTTCTGCCCAGAAATAAAATCAAACAACAGTGAGAGGATGACAAGAAATATAAAGCACTTAGTCTTAGTAGCTGCTAGTTGTCTGCCAGACCTTTTACAGGAATTGTCTGTAGACTGGCTTGAAGAGAAGTTACATTATGAATGTGTTTGGGCCTGTGTCTGCATCTATAGGTTAGATCTAGTATCTGAAGTCATTATATTTTTATTTAATTTGGTTGTTTGTATTTTCACATTCTTAGCAAATCTGCTGTTTATTTTTTATCTGTTATTTTTTTCTTTAAAGGAACTGTACCTTTAGCAGCCCAGATGAGAAGCAGAAAGAGTGTAGCATGGCCCATTGGGAGGGTAACTTTACACTGGTAGCTGTAAACCCTCTCGGCCAGTACAGCCTCACTGACTCTGCTGAGATCCATCACAGAGGTAGGTGTATGACCCTTACCTTCTCAAAATCAATGGATGGATTTATACCAATCTGTCAAAGTAAAGGTAAACATAGACATGAACTACACTAATAAAAGTTGTTTTTTTAGTTTACTGATTGTTGTTTCAACTTTCTCCTCAGTGCACCCAGTTGCACCAGTAAACCTAACCTTTGTTGTCCATGCCTGGAATGCTTCTGTGTTGTGGCAATGGGAGTACAACAGCTATTCCTCTCTGGCTCTTGACTGCCAGGTAGAGCTTGCCTCCCAAGGGTACAAAACAAAGGTGAGGTGGGTGGGGGGGTGTGTGTGTGCGTGTGCGTGTGTGCGTGTGTGTGCGCGCGCTCTGTCTGTCTCAATGTACAGAACCTTCTTTCTGTTTTTTGGTCCATCTTAAATGGATTGTGTATATGCAATATCAGTCAGACATATTTTCCACTTCCTTCCTTCTACCACATTTCCATTACACATTACAACATACTAATGACCTACCACATTACTTTCTACAAATGCAAGCTTGTACTGGCATGTTCTCTCCATTTGTGTGACCATCACTGTACCAAACAGTAATATATTCTCATGTGTGTGTCTGTCCAGCGTACCTTCTCTGGTGTGGGTCTGCGGTCAGTGGTTCTATCAGACCTGTATCCTGATGAAGATTACAGTGTTCAAGTCCGCTGTGGTGCCCAGCAGAATTTCTGGAAGTGGGGAAGCTGGAGCAAATCATTTTCCTTTAAAACCAACAATTATGGTAAATGGTTTATTTGAGGTATTGTTGTGGAAGTTTCTGCTGCAGCAGGGGTAGAGTTTTCAAAGTTTAGTGAATGAAACAAATAAGACAGTCCGAGAACTAAACCAAGTTAGGGTTTTGTATTTTATTAAGATATATTTGCAAATATAGGAAGAATAACAGATTCACAAAAAGCACAAACAGCTCAGTGAGTACAGATTCTTCCAATGAGTGAAGGGAACACTGAGCTTAAATGCACATTGGGGAAAGGGGAGTGACAATTCACACATGATCTGTTTGAAACAGGACTTTAACACCAAACACGCACATAAAGATACAGATCCTGCCAGATACTTTTCTAAATTGCAGAAAGCGTCATAAAACCACTTCATCTAACCTCCTGTCCCCCACTTTCACATCTGGGGTCACATTCCCCGTACATCGTAACTGACAAGGGAGGAACGGATCTGGGAAGGAAGATGGTTTACAGTGGCCTTGTAGTTTATCAGTTCAAACAAAGGGCCTACACTTTGTCTTCCAGACTCTCTGTCTCAGCAGTAAAGCAGGATCGAATCAACATGATAAAATAGGATAAACTGTCTTTCAATAATGCAGAGAAAAGGCTATGTGCTAATGAAAACATAAGAATTAAAAAGAACAGTGCTTAAATGTAATTTTTGTCATTACAGTATCTCTTTATTTTAGCAGATATTTCAGTGATTTAGGGCTGAAACTAATGACCATTTTCATCAGCATCAATCTTGTTCTTATCTTCTGTGAGTGGTTTAGTCTATATAAGCTATACAAATAGTGAAAATGCATATTACAAGTTGTCAGAGCCCAAAGTGATGTCTTCAGATTTTTTGTTTTGTCTGAGAACAGTCCAAATCCCAAAATAGATTTTTTTTTAAAGTGGCAAATTCTCACATTTTAGAAGCTATAACTAGTTCATATTTGGCATTTGTGCCTGATTTAAAAAAAAAAAAATTAAATGATTAATTAATCATCAATTGTTGACAACAATTGTAATCAATCAATTTTCTGCAGATCGACTGGTTGTTTTAGCCCTACCATAAATGAGCATCAATCAAGTGCCTTACCAGGATTCCCTGAGCCGTTTATGTTTAATGACATAGCAAATCATTAATGTTGCTACATGCTGACTTAATCTTAACTATATATATATATATATATATATATAATTCTCACTTCTAAAATGTCAGTTATAAAAGATGGTTAGGTAGACATTTCATTACTGTTAAAGCTGTGTAGGTTTCTAAGATCAATAATAAACTTTTCATGTCATCTTTTTAGTCTGTTTCAGTAGAATTGTCACTTAATTGAAATTACAAAACAGCAGTAGTAGTGCCATTTTTCGTTTTCATTTTTTTTTTGTTGCTTCACTCAGTTCCAGATGCTCCTGATGTGTGGATGTGGATGAACAAAGACTACACTGGGCAGGTCATTTGGAAGGTATTTTTAGTTTTTCACCTTGAATTGAATTGTTATAGATTTTGATTGTGATTGTTTTTACTGCAGAGAGCAGCGGATTTACAGCATCTTCACATAAGCCACAATCAGATGACACAAGTGCATTGCCTGTCAGGGTTCTTCTGTTTTAGTCTTTATTCTTCATCTGTGGATTTCTTCCTCCTTTCTCCTTTTACTCTCTTTCTCCATTTTGACATGAAGCTTAACACGTTGTGAATATACATCATACAAATGTCTGAAATTGTAAGTAAAAGGGGACTTAAAATTGTCCCTATCTTTCTTTCTCCCCCCTTCCTTCCCTTTCACTTGATTTCTTCTAGCCACTGACGCAAAGACCGAGCCATGGTCTGATCACAGGTTATGAAGTTACTCTCTGGAGCCCTGAAGTTAATTTCCAGCACACCGAATTTTTTTCACCAGATACTTATGCTGTACCAGTCAACCTCACACAGATCGCTACCCGCAGCAGTGACAACAAGGTCATGGCAACCGTCATTGCAAAGAATGCTGCTGGGGTGTCTCAACCTGCAAGTGTACTTATACCTTTACGTCTGACAGGTATGTGGAAACAGAGTGTTTGGGAGGTTTTTAGTAAGAAGCACGTTAGAAGGCAAAAACGTGATTAGTTTGTTTATTCTTAGCGGCACCAGTTTAAGTTCATTTGACAGATATGTGTTCAGTCAGTTAAGTTTTTAGGTACTGAGAGCAACTGGATGATTTTTCATTTGTTTGTTTTCACATTCATAAAACTCTTTGTCTCACTTCATAGCAGCAGTCACTTAATTATAAAAGGATAATATGAAGACATGCAGTTTCTACATTGCTGTATACATACTGTATTTTCTTCTTTCCAGATGTGGAACCCCTTACTATGTCCAGGGCAGTTTATACCGACAGAGGTTTCCCTCTGTTCTGGCAGCGCAACGCCAACGACACCTGTGCTTATGTGGTAGAATGGTATGAAGCTTCCTGCAAGTGGGACTGCCCTGTGGAGTGGATCAAGTTGGCTGCTGGAAACACTAATGTCACCATTAAGTCAGGTCTGTATTACTACAGTCAGTACAGGCTAAAAACTCCACTATCTTTGTCCCACTGCTATTCTTCGCTATGAACAGTGTTTAGTAGTTTAAAAAAGTTAAAAGGAGTTTCACCTTCCCACATACTCAAACTTAACTTTAATTTCTAGTATCTGCCAATAGGGGGCTGTCAATTGAAATCATACTGTAATGTAATACATAATAATCTATTTCTTTGCCATCAGCCAACTTCCAGCCGGGTGTGAGGTACAACATTTCCCTGTACAGTAGCTCCTCCTCAGAGGCCCCAGAGCTGCTGCAGCATTGGCAGGGATACATGCAGGAGCTGGGTATGGATAGCACTCCATGTGAAAAGCTTATCCTTTTCGAAGAAGCCATGACTTCAGAAATCATACTCTGCATTTTAATTGCTGACTCTTTGCTCGATTATCTTTGTTATCCCTCTGACCCATCTCTTCTGTTTTCTTTCCTCCCTTCCTTGCTGCTTCCACAGTCCCTTCCAGTTCTGTCCTCCTGTCAACCACTCAGCAGGACTCTGATATTCTCCTTACCTGGAGAGAGATCCCGCTGGTCAACAGAAGAGGCTTCCTCCTGGGCTACAACATTTACATCAGTGGTGGCTCCCAGCTCACACTTCTAGGTAATTGTATACACATGCATGCATGCTTCATTATAACATTCATCACAATATGTTGTAGAAAGTACATTTTGTATCCTGTTAAACTCACGTTTCTTCTCATTGCTCCCCCCACATTTCTCCTTTTTGCTTTCCATTCCACTCCTCTCTCTTGTTTTCCACCCTGCCCTTTGAACAGCCAATCTGTCAGATCTAGAAAGCAGGAGCTACACAGTAAAAGGTCTCTCTCAAGGCCTCTATAACTTTACTGTCAAGGCCTACACCTCAGCAGGCGAGGACAAAGGCACCACTGCCTCCATAACGCTGGAGCCATACAGTACGTGAATGTATAGTTAAATGTGTATAGCTACGACTGGAAATAAACAATTGTGTTTATTCTACAAGTATTACTTTTACTATTATTTGAGGCTACAAAATATGCATGTATAAATATATGTTGTATAGATAAATATTGTTAGGTGACCACAGGAAAAATAATCATCTTGCTCTAAGTCCAATATCTGTAATATTTCCACTGTCTTGTCCTGACAGCGGATTGGCTGATCCTGGAAATCTTGGCTTCCCTGGGAATCACAGCCTTACTCCTGGCCGTTGTCACCTTCATTTGCTACAAGAAAAGAAAATGGTGAGACCGTGATGCTTTTATCCTGTTTCTCTCTCTTGTTTGTGTGTGTTCCATGAATAATGAAACAAGTACAAACAAAGCAACAAGTGTTGAAAAATACCATATTGGCGAACACCCAGTATAAGCAGCAGATTATTCTCTATACTGTATTGAAGACAAGTTATTAGGAGGTATTATTCTCATTTGTTTAGGCTTTTTATGATAATGTATTTTGAAGTGACATTTTGCTTTGTCACCAGGGTGAAAAAGGTGTTCTATCCAGACATACCTGAGCCCAAGCTGTCTGGTGATTGGTCCAGGTCACAGGTACAGTATTAGTCTTAATTCAATCTGACTCTCACCACTAAACTCATTGAGTGCTAATTCTATATATAGAACTTACAATTGACCATTCCCTATTTTTTGTGTTTTTTTTTTTTTTATCATCCCTTGTGAGAAGACTATGAGGCAGTTGTCTCCCATTTAAACTGACTCAGTAAAGTGTTTAAACACTGTGTGTCTTACAGGGGCCGTTGGATGTGAAGCCATCTCCCCACAGTTTGGTCCATATGGTAGAAAAACCTGAGTGGGATTCTAGTAAAGAAGTGCTCGTCGTCATTCCTGAAGAAGACGAGGATGAAGAAGGGCTGGGGATAGGAGACGAGCCAGTTGACACAGATGAGCCAACGTCATTACGCTACTACAACCAAGTGGTAGATGAGCGGCCCATAAGACCGCGTTTCCCAGACTCCTCTGATTCGTCTGCATCTTCTTTGGATTCAGCATGCACCGATGTGACGTACACCGGGATCCAGACCTCAGGGTCTTCTTTGGTCTTCCAGCTGGATCCACAGGGCTCTTCTGAGGGCCACCAACCCCAGGCTGATCTGTCTGTCTGTGGAGGTGGAGGAGGAGGAGGTTACCGGCCCCAGATGCAATCTAGAGCCCCAAGTGATGACATAGGCCTAGCATCACCCGAGCCTTTCCTAGAGCCCCAGGCTGCCAGTGCTGGGGGCTACAAACCCCAGAGCTCCTGGCATTTTGACCCTCCCGTAGAGGCTGGGGAAAGTGGGCGCCTGGCACCGTCTCTTGGATCCCCCACCTCAGTTGCTTCCACTCAGTTCCTCCTCCCTGATGGAGAGGAATATGCAGAGGAGAAACGACAGCTGTCATCATCAGCAGCAACCTGGTTCACCAACCTGCTGTCATCTACAAAACCATGATATCATCTCTCTCTCACTACTAGCAGCCAGGCCAGGGGGGGTTAACATAAAACTTTCAGATTCATTACTGTGGCATGAATCAAACAAGCCTAACCCATATGGTCTAGGTAAATATCCCCTCTGATGTAGCACTACATTCTTACAGCTGTACTTTAACAACAATAATGCTATTTAAGGTGTTAAGATGTAGTTAATTTTCTCTGTCATGCAAATATAAATCAAAATCGGTATATTTATATATCAAAACAGTTCTATTCTGACAACAAAGATTTATTTATACCTCTCTTCAACCATATGTATGACACCCCCTGGCAACCTGGTGGCTGTTACGTCCCCTCACTGTCTTTTCCGTGACTAACTATAATGGGCATTTAGCAATGGCGTATTCTGTGTTTCAGTTGAGTATCCAGTTTTTAGCTTGCATTTCAGATGTTTTTCTTTCTTGTGATGTGAACTTTACTTCACTACAGAAGAAAACTGAAAGCAAGAAAGTTTTAAACCAAATGACGGAACAATAACAGTAAAGGACATTTTTGGAAGAACACTACAAAAGAACAGTTTCAATAGAAGGTAGCAAAGTAGACAGAAAACCTCTGTTTACAGTATCCATGTCTTCTGCTGGTCTGCCATTGGGATATCC
The DNA here is from genome assembly GCF_031162955.1 of Sander vitreus. NCBI lineage: Eukaryota > Metazoa > Chordata > Actinopteri > Perciformes > Percidae > Sander > Sander vitreus. The sequence goes on from NC_135859.1 coordinate 23,117,628, forward strand.
TTGCCTGTTTCATGACAGCTTATGAGCTACTGAAAGGAAAAGAGGCCTTTGGCTGTAAATAAAAATGATACAATTTTAAAGGTATGTAAAGATGGCACTCTTCTGGATCAATACCAAGGTAGCTCCTATCGTTACAGACGTGATCTATTTTTCCCAAATTACTTTCTAAACAGTGAGATGTTGGATGAAAGATGCATTTGTGAATGAGAAGAATCATTATTTTCCACAGGTACAGGAGTGGTGCTGTCTGGTATGGTCTGGAATTGTGTGGGTGATGAGCCCCTAGATATATACACTGATATAAGCTAGAACATGAATATGAAATATGAGTTGTTTTTTTTTGTAGTATTTGCTTTTTCTTTGTTAAGAAATGCATTTCAGTCAGGCCAGTGTCCTTTTTAAATGTTGCTATGTGTCGTACATTATCCTCAAGTTGATGATTGGTATTGAACAAATTATGAGAATTAACGTATTTACAGTGTTAAATTGCCTTGATAAATGTAATGCTTCCAGTCATTTGCACCATATCGCCTTTCACACACTGCCTTGCACCTAAATGTTATGTATAATGAATAAGAATTACTTACAATAATGCTGTTCCGAACTAATCAGAAATGTATTGTATTGGACATATAGATTCCACTGGCACTGAGCATGACGTACAAAGGATGTCTGTTTTTAATCAATTTTAGTTAGCGCTGAAATTTGTGTGAAAAAAGTGTGGTTACATCATGATTGCCATGATTTTACTCTCAGCCCTCTCAGTATATCGGTGTGATTGTGAGATTTTTTCTTTGGTTGCTTTATCTTCAAGCTCAGAGAGATGGCTGACAATGCATTTGAAGTTGATTTGCTGTGCTAAGGCTTGTTTATTTTTAGGGATATCTAAGTCTACAATACATACACATTTTTTTATTTTTATTTTCCAATGTGACTATTTATCTTTTTATTGCAAATGAATTCCTGAATTCCCCTTGTACATTTTGTGACTGGAAAAAAGGACCATGGGGAAAGCATATATTGGGGAACTAGATTAGACTAATTTCCAGAAATGCTGTCACTTTGCTTTTTTTTTTGACAAAAATGTGTGGAAATGACGTGAATATTGGTCGCTTGACAGCACTTTGGCATCTCCATTAGGGTGTCAAACACAGGCCACTAATTGCCCAAGTAGACTCCTCATACTTGATTTGCTCTCCACCCATGTGTACAGTGTGGGTGTTAAAGATGCACCATTGGCAAGGCTTCCCAAAAGGATCATTATGCAAAGATTGTCCTTTGACATTCTAACCCAGTGGTAACCCGAATGTTTATTTTATGTTTTTTTTATAGCCAGGCCCTTGCTTGCCTGTGTGGCAGCCTGTGGATTATTGTTTCTCAGTGCCTCCAGCCAACAAGCTTTAAGTAAGACTACTGTGACATGAATGATGACTTAAGACTAATTGCAGTCTGTATAATGGATGGCTTCACTGATGAACTGATGACAGGCAGGCAGTCCTCTTTGACTACTGAGAAAAATTTATCACTCCTTTCTCTTTGTCTTGTAACACTGATCTGAATTTTTACTTGATTATTGGCGGAAATGGTTAAAAGAATTAATCAAAAGCTACATCTTCTGGCAGTTAAATTGAGTAAAGCGTGAACCAACCAGTTGCATTGTAAGATCAGGGATCAATTCAAGGCAGTGGAAAAGGATGGATATAGTTTTGAGTATTTAAACATGGCTGCAGATTGTTTTCCTTTTGAAGCCTGCTTTCTAAAACAAGCACGGCTTTAGAGACTAACCTATGAACGCTATGTGTTACATGCTTTTATGTTGATTTGTATCAACAAGATGGCACCTTTTTTTATACAACTAACTGTACATAATTGTAATTTTCTTTCATTTGTTTCCTTCTTTCAATACAACATTATATTCCCTATACTACAACAGGCAAAGTTAATGTTGACAATACCAGCTTTGTTGAGAGAATAAAGGCAAATATTTGTGTGAAGACACCAGATAGATATATATATAGTCCTATGAAATGTAAATGCATACCACTTTGACTTTAAACTTGTGTGTTTGAACACATGGGCACCTTTTTAAAGTGTGTCTAAAAATATCATGTAAACTGCATTAGAATTGTGAACCTGTCTTATAATAGTTTAGCCTGCTTTGCATTCCTATCTTATCACTGCAGTGTCACTGACACATTTTAAGTAGGACTAGAGTACTCATCATGCAGATTCATATAGTACATGGCAACTGCTGACATGCAATTTTCCATTTTTTTCCCCCCATTGTCCATCCACATTTTTATTTGGAGCCTATGTTTACTCTGTAGAACATTACTTTTTTGTTTTTTATACAGCAAAGGTACTCTTGCTGCCTTACACATCTTCATCTCTGGCCTCAGATGTTTTTGCGAAACCGATGCATGTTGTATAAACTATTTCTAAAAAAACAGTGGCTCATAAATCCTTTAAACTCCATGTTTATGTTACCCTATAGCTTTAAAACACTAACACTGACTAACGTTGTGCACAACAACATGGATGAAGTATTGTGCACCTGAAAAAGGCTTTCATTTCTGAAAAGGCTTCACATTTCATGATATTTTGCAAAATATTTTACTATTGATTGAATTAAAAGAGACAGTGAAGTGCTTCTGAGTGAACAAAAATAAATTTTAACACTAATAACACAAATTGATTGAAATGCTACTTGTTTAAAGGCAATAAAATTATTTTTCTGGCCACTTGTCAGTTTGTCAGTGTTTTTTAGTGTGTGGCGTTTGGTGTAGCTTCATCGTCTGCTTTACGTTTACCTGGCAGTCTTTGCTTTGATAGCAGTGCAGTAGAACCACGCATCATTTATTCATGTTTAGTCTCGCCGCGCCATTTGTAATAACTCCGGGCCCCCACTGCCATTTAATGTTCTCAACATTGCCGACAATTACCTTTTTGAAGTTATTCTTTTCCTTCGTTCCCTAATTAGTGAAGGATGGCTGCAGTGGAGTGTTGCTAAAAATACAATCGTATCTGCTGACCCTCTTAAGTGTGGAATTGAGCAGGTTTCTGGATCAGTTTGCAGTCAGTACATCCCTGTTTTAATCATCTTGGGTGCAGACAAGATAACTGATCCAGGGCCAACTGGGCCCGCCCATACAGTCCTTGGGCCCGCCCGCTCTCCCATGAGTGCCCCCTCATGTTGACCTGTCACCATGGCAACAGTGCACCTCTGGGATTTCTTCTGCTCCTGTCTATTTTTGAGCCGTTATTAGAGCGTTAAAGAGTCATACTAGCTATTACCTAGTAACATGTCCATTATTAAAATGGAAGTATATTGTTCGAGTTGAACTTTAAAGAAAGAAGATGTCGGATATATTGTGCAGGTGGCTGAACGAGGAGCTCCGGCTGTCAAAAGCTGTTGGTAAAGTGTGACTGAAGTTACCGTTAACGTTAGCTAGCTACCTGTTAACGTTAGCTTAACCAGAAGCTTAGCTAGCTAACTATGCTAATTCGGTGGCACACTAGGCAAAAAGCATGTGAATTTACAAAGCTGACAATATAAGAGCTGTTTTAGAAGCTACACATCGAAGTTGATAAATAGTTATTATCAACAGGCATAGGGTATTGATTGTAGGGTGGGAGATGTTATGAGCAACGCTATTTTAACGTTAAACTTAAATATGGACCAAGCGTTTTTTTGGAAAAATCGAAGGAACCTATTACCAACTTAATTGTTAGGTTGTCATAACGTTAACAATCTGAAATTGTCCAGACATGAGCTCAAATTAGTCATTTTAAATATTTTTGATAACCTTTAACGGGTTGTCCAATATGTTTTCAGTTGTGAGCAACATTAACGTTAGGAAATATAACGTTGAAAATGTCACTGTTTGCATAACTGACATGCATGTTCATATTCACAGACCCAAAGACCTTTACCAAGGATTTCTCCAGTGGTTACCTTATTGGGGAGGTTCTGCATAAATATCAGTTGCAGAAGGACTTCAGTATGTTTATGAAGAAAGAGTAAGTTGCCTTCTCTCGTTCTCTAGCTATCTATCCATGATCATTTGCTTTTTGTTGCTGGACAAATAGCTGTTGCTTAATTCTCCAGCTCATTAATTCATGATTATTAAAGTTAATTACACCTTTTTTCATAGCACCTCCATCTCCAGACTGAATAATTTTACCCGCGTTGAGCCTACTCTCCAATTACTGGGGATCTCTTTTGACATAAACACAGCCCAGGACCTGATGCAGGAGAAGCAGGGTGTTGCCACACGCCTGCTTTACCAACTCTACGTCTCACTTGAAAATAAGAAGAAAGCGGAAATCAGCGGCACATTGATGGAAATCATGCAGCCTGCAGCCAGTGCTGGCCTGCACAAAATAGAGCATGAGCTCTACGCTGATGTAAGCGGGGTTGTATGGATGCGTGTAGTATGTGCATGTGATTTGGGGCCGATCTCTTTGGGCAACAACATGTATGGTTCTGTAAAAACCTAATGAGATACAGTAAGTAGTCTTTCCTCTGTGCCAATACTGACAAACTGTATGGCAACTGACTGTCCTTTACAGTAGTCTTTCAATGTTTTTTTTTGTTTGAAGTTCACCTTTTTAGTTTTATGTCACTATCTTTCTTTTTACACAGCGACTGCATCGAGTTGTGAAACGTGATGCAGAGCTGAAGCTACAGAAAATTTCTCAGCACTATGAGGAGAAATGCCAACAACTGAACGACAGGTTTGTGATGCCCCATCCCACCCAGCAAAGGAGACAACTCAGAGTCCAGGATGAGAAGAGAATGAAGAATATTGAGAAGGTACTGAAGACCGTGGAAAATCAAATGCAGTATTGTAATACATTTCCCCCGTATGACCAGACTCTAAGGCAGCCTACATTTTACATCTTTATCAACTTATTACACATTGTTTTTCAGCCTCATATGTCACACAGTTACAATTTTGTGCTGGATTTTGGTGTTGGACATTACTATAATACTATGACAGTACTGAGTGAAAACCTACATTTGAACCCCGATGCTTGATGATGGAATAAAGGAAAGCTCATGCTAATGACAATGGGGAACTGTGTATGTTACAGCTGCGGGCGTGTCGTCAGAAGCACAATGACATCATGTCTTGCAACCAGGCCACTACTTTCCAGGTGCCCAGGCCACCTCCGTACACTTCAAAGCTCAACCTAAAGAAGAAACAACAGCAGCAACAACGTAGAGAACAGCAAGCACAGGTGTGATCCAGATTAAGTAATGATGGAGATACTTTTTTTTCTTCCTTAATTTTGGCTTGTTGACGTGGGGTCAGCTATAGAGTGGTGCCCACAGTATAGATAGAGTTTGTAGAGGCTGATGCTTGCTGACAGTGGGCCTTAAGTTCAGAATGGGAAAAATAAATATCCAGGAAATCCAGGCCCAAGAAATTTGTTTTTGTTCTTAAGTTCAGCAGATGTTCCCAGGTCTTCTCAAAACCAATAGCTTGTTATTGCTTAACACCTGCCATTGTTTACAGATAATTCATTTTCTCTGCCAATTAATTGAATTTCTTACAGCACATGTGCCATAATTGAAAACAAAGGGTTAACATAGGTTTGTTTGTCTTTCTGGTATCATTTCAATTTCTCCTCATTTTGTCCATGCAGACGGTCCAGACTGAAATAGCCAAGTTTGAGACAAAGAAGAAACTGGTTACTTGTGGTTTTGCTTCTTCAAGGTGAGAGAAAAGGAAACATTCACTAAATCAATATTGTAGTCATGAAGTATTATTATGTAGAATACATGTTTGTATTAAAGGGGTGATAGAATGATTATATAGGGTATTTTACACTGTTCCTTACGGTCTCCTAATAGGGTATGTAACATTGGTTGGGCTGAAAATTACCCGAATGCTATTTTATTAGGCCCTTAACTACCCTGTGAATATGGCCCTATTTGTAACAAGAGCTTTTCTTCCAATATGGTATGCTCATGAATATTTAGATGAGCTGCGCGCTGATTGGTTTGAGCGAACCACATACAAACACATTGGAGACGAGACAGCAGGTCTCATATTTCAGACACTGCAAAGTTATACATTGTTTGTCGGGCTATTTCGTTATTAAATTCACTTCTGAGACTTTTTTAAGCGAGAAATCAACTATATAAAGCTCAAATATGGGCCGTTTTACGAAAATTGATGGCTAATTGCAAATTTGGTAAGACGTGTCGGACTTTAGCTAGGAGCTCCACACAGTCTGACGAGAAAGTGGCAACCTCCATACCCAGTGAAAGTCACCGTTTCCCTGGGTACTGGACTACTGGAATACTAGGGGCTCCGCTGCCGGCATAACTAGAGTAGCTATATTTACAGTTTGAATTTCGTCACGCCACTTATATAACATCTACCCCAAGGTCTTATAAAGCTAACAATGGTGTCCGATTTCACTTTAATGCATTTTTGTGAACATTAGGAGTTTCGTCAGCTGCGACTGTCCCTTCAATCCTGTGTACAGATCGCGGCTAGTTAGCTTCATTTTCGGCGTAATTAGAGTATATATACAGCTTGAATTTCGTCACGCCACTTATATAACATCTACCTCAAGGTATTATAAAGCTAACAATGGTGTCCGATTTCAATTTAATGCATTTTTGTGAATTTCAGAGGAATTCTAAGAGGAGGCTAGCTAGCTCTCATTGATAGAGCTCCATCCAGCTGCAGGCTCTATCAATGAGACTCGCGGACAAGAGGCGTTTATTTCCCTGATCGTTTGTTTAAATAACTCAACACATTATGATTACACACATTATAAGATTAACTGGAACCTGTGGTAAGAGATTGCTGGCGTAACAAGCTCGCTGACCGCGCTCTCACTCACACACACCGGCCATTTAGCAGGAAGAGGGGAGCTGCAGGCCCTGGAGCTCTGTCAGGGCAGCGGCGTTTGGTAGTCCATTAACCCAAAAAACGGTGACTTTGCGCGGGTATGGAGTGCCGTGGGTTGACAGCCGTGACGGAGCTCCATCTACCTCACAGCAGGCCGGGGTCTGTGAAGGAAGGCAGGCCGGGCGGCGAGGCAGCAACACAGACAGCACCGGCCGCTGAACTCCGACACACAGTCGGACAAAATTTGCAACTAGTCATCAATTTTCGTAAAATGGCCCATATTTGACCTCTACATAGTTGATTTCCTGCATAAAAAAGTCTCAGAAGTGAATTTAGTGGTAAAATAGCAGATGAACAATGTATACAATTTCTGAGATCTGCGCTACCTATTCAGAAGACTAAGCTGACCTCAGATCAGCTCATGTAAATGTTTGGGCGTGACAAAGATAGAGACTAGAGCCAAATGAGGAAGAGCCGCCGAGTTGACGTCAACTAGGCAGCCCGTTTTCAGAGGCAGTTTCAAATTGTGAGATTTGCTGAGGAAAGAGGTGTCAATGGGATTTTGAGGTTCTATGTATGTCCTAGTTACCCACTAAAGCTGTCATTATTCAACTATGACAAGGTAAAATCGGTTTTGCATTCCATCACCCCTTTAATGGAGTTTTACAGCAACCAGAGATAGACACTATTATACATTAAGACACTGACTTCATATGTGATTTAAACCTTTTCATCTCCTGTGGTCAACCCTTCCCTGAATATTTTCCCCTTGGTGGCAGCAGCCAGGGCTGTGTGGTCCCAGGAAGTGGAACTAAGCTGATATTACAATCCAATAGCAAGTACATACAGGATATCCGAAAGAGGCTGGAGGAGAATGCTGTTGCTCGTGAGCAGAGAGAGAAAAGACGAGACAGATTCCTGGTGGAGCAGCTCAAGGCCCATGAAGCTCAAGAGGTGAAACTTGTTACAGTAATATATCTAACGTTAATAGAGATCAATAGTTACTAGTGAGACGTGATAATTCATTCTGTTCAGTCTGTTTCTCTTCCTGAAATACATCTCACACATCCTATTCTTTTTGACCTCACCTAGTACGTTATTTGACATTCGTTGTTTTAACCCCAAATCCTGCCTCACCCTGCAGGAGGCACGGCGAGAGGAGCAGCTGGTGAAGCGTCTCACACGTCAGACTCAGCAAGAGCAGAGATTGGCAACTCAGCTCCTCCAGATACGCGTGCAGAAAGATGTGATCCGGAAGAACCGCCAGTTCAGAGAGCAGCAGTACCAACAGCGGAGAGAGAGGGACTTCCAGGAAGCTCTGGAGAGGGAGGCGGTGAGATAGGATGAATAAGGAAGAAGAACAAGCCTCTCTATTGATAGGCTGTATCAGTGATAGTATGGGTAGTGTCGTTGGGAGAGAGAAAGGGTGGACATTGGTAGTTTGTATAGTATCAACAGGGTATTTGTTATTATGAAGAGAAAGAGAGAGAGGGGGACTTCAGAGACAGACAGATAAGGAATAAAGTAAGACTGTATGAATATTGACATAAACTACTATATGCTTATCTGTTATTTCCCTCCAGTGATCACTCTTATATTGTAGATGACTTGTTTGGTTGAAAAGAAGGTAGATGTTGCTATGGTCCAGCATGGTTTCAGTGTTAAATATTCAGTAGGTTGTAGTAAAGTATGGTAATGGTGTTATTATTATTGTCAGGCAATTCCAGAGCAAATTGCCGCACTGTTAAGTCTCAGATTATATGGTCATTATCATTCATTACTCTGAAGAGTGAAAAAGAACGTTTTTTAGGCGATGATTTAGGGAGAAAATCATACAATTAACAGGGTATTATTGATTAACTGCTGTTTAACATCAGTTATACAGTAGGTAAGAAAGATTGAAATGTCCCTTACTTGTTTTTTCTGCAACCCCCAATATCAGTAATGTACTAATTCCAAAAATTGATGTCTCTTAGTTTGTGTCTCTTTAAGACTATTTTCCACCACCAAGTCATGTGTTTTGCCCAATAAATGACCTATGTAACATCTTTCATCTTCCTTTATTACTTGCAACTGTGGTGATTAGCAGGAACATTTACGTCATGCCTTCTCCACTCATTCAATCTTTCTGACTGGGGCCTGGTATAGGCTTTGGCTCAGCAGGCTAAGTTGGACCTTGCCGAAGAGATCAGAAAGGAGCTTGAATTCTGTAACAGGATTGCTGCTGAGCGAGCTCAGATCAGATACACGAAGCACTTTAAGAGCTGCAAGGACATTTTGGAGCAGATTGTGGACTTGGCCACCAAGGTTGGAGAATATCGACTGCTCACTGGGAAGTACGTAACACAATTGCTTTTAATGATGCAGTAATAATATGCACATGGTATTTGGGCTTAAAACCTCCAAACTGACTCTTGGTCAGTCAATTAATAAATATGTGGACATTTCAATTTTTTTTATAAAAATCACATCTTTTGGTAGTTTTATCAGAAATAATTGTAAAAGTTAGTTAAGCAATCTAATTTGAAGAGTTCAATGTACTGTAGTTGTAAAGACATTTCAACTTTGGCCACTTCGTGATAAAGTACTCTGCTACATCTGCACATTTTATTTATGTATTTATGCTTGAACAAAGTTCATATTCAAGCACAAAACAATAGTAAACGTTTTTTTTTTTTTATTTTCAGAATTGAAATTGAAGCTTTAGTCTTTTAAAAGAAATAGACTCAGAGACAGAGTTGGTAAAATAAAGTTCATCAACAGAAGGAAATATGGACAAATATGACAGAGTATTGACAAAGTGAAATCTGACTGAAGACTGAAATCTTTTTTTATTTGTTTTATAAAAACTTAAGCATTGCTGTGCAATGCTAATTCAGATGTGAATCAACCACCTGTGAAAACATTACCATTATTAGAAACATTCTTGCACAACTGACCAGTGGTCAAATAAAACCAGGAGATGTCAACGTCCTGTCTGCTTCTTCTCACGATCAAATACTTAATGTTCATGTATAGGTACTGCCCACACAACCCTGCTCCATATTCACTTTGTATGTATCCTGCTACCTAGGTTTTACATATCCACTACACCAGCTCATCTAATCATGTTTAGATTAAACATTTCTTGAAATACAGTTAAGTTTAATCATTTTCAGTCTCAATTAAAAAAACAATTAGATTTTTTTTTTAATACATTTGCACTCATTAAATCTAGCGTTGCCTTCTGTCATTTTTTGTGCTGTCATGTCCAGTCTGATTCCAGAGAAGCCGATGAGAGAGTGGAAGGAATTGCTGTTCAGTGGTCTGCCTCTCTATGAGCCGATAAAGAGCCAGCAGCCAGGGTTTGAGTTCTCTACCCCACTGGACCCTGTAGAGCTTAAGAAGCAGGAGATAATAAAAAACCAGGACTATGATGAATATACTGTGAGTTTAAAACATGAGTGCAATATTTTTTTAAATTATGTTTGTACGTGTGTGTTTGCCCGCACACTTGCATTTAGCTTGTCTGTGTAGACTGAATAACTTGTTGCTCAACCCCACATTTTCAAACAAATGCTGATTTTACTTTCAGTATCAGGCATGATTAGACATGAAGATGGGAAAGCCAACAAAGCTATATTTTAACAAAAAAAGTTTGAATTGTCCCTGAGCTGAAGCGCTGAACTGTCTTGACTATTGCTGAAGATCCTCCTTATGTCATGTTTTTATAGAACATGGTAGGTGAGTGGGCATGGCCAGAGGAAGCAGGGGAGATAAAATTAACTCTGGCCAACAACAACATTCTTGGACATGTTGTCCTGCGACTGAGGAACATTGTTCATCCTCCCATCATGGAACCCTCCTCACCTTCATTTCCTCACTTTACCATCAAGGCCTGTGTCCTGGGCAAGTTTTGCTCTGGCAAAACCACCTGCCTGGCCAAGCTCGCTAAAGGTACACGGCATGCAATCCAAACACAGATGCAGGCATACACTCAAACACAATTCCACACCACTTAGATATGTATTTAATGAAATTATGTAGTGTATAAATATATACAATAAGATTGTATGACTTATTTTGTTTGCTGAGTATGTGTGTTTTTCCCTGCTTTAGCCCATGGCATCTGTGTCTTATCAGCTGACACACTAATTGAGGAGGCTCTGAATGCTTACCAGAATGGAGAGGAGGTTTGTCAGACACAGTATAACAGTATTGTAACTTCACTAGTATCACTTTTTATTTAATCTTGCCACATAATTTTGCTTTGAAAGGACTTTTCAGGACCATGACATCTCACTAGTCTCTCCTGCCGGTGCCAAAAATGTATAAACCTGTAATTGCATGGCTTTAAAGGGTCCTCAATGATCTTTAACATTTCACCTTTTAAAACATCCCTTTTTGGACAGGATGTACAGGTCACAGAGCCACAGGAAGAGAATGAAAATGAGCAACTGCTCACATCTTCCACATCACTGAATCCTGGTGAGTTACTGAAGCCAACATGACTCTATTCTACGCTATTTCATACTACTATGTTTTTTTGCTCCATTAAAAAAAAGCACTACATATGAAGTTGTTTGTTTGATGTAATACAGTACGCGTCACTCATAATTTCATTGTTTTTCAGATATTGACACTCAAGCTGAAAGTAGAGACGGCAATGTAAAAGTAAGTGTTGTTTGTGATCTTCTGACTCTGATTTTGTATTTATTCATACATATGGAATTTATGTATACATATGGAATCAGTATATAATTTATATCACTAACCAACCTGATTTAAATTGGCTTTTCTTGCTGATAAAATAATGACTTTTGGGAGAATGTAATCAGTAATGAGTAATAATGAGAATTTTTTCCAGAATGGATGTGTACCTATTTGAAATGAAATACTTAACTCTTTTCATGCTTACATGTGTTCCTTATCCAGTTGTCTACCCGGGCCATGCAGGGAGCAGCTGCAGAAGAAGAGCTAAGGAAAGGCAACGCCATCCCTAATGAGCTATTAGTGGACATTATAGTAGAGGCTATCAGGTAAGCATACAACCTGTATTGCTATAAGATACTGAATATAGTATTTAGTCAATTTCACCATATGCAATTCATTTCACAGTCAATATTTCAGAGAAATCTCAATGATACAGTCTTAGTTTTATGTACAGTGTGGACAAAATAAACAAACAACAACAACCCCACAATCCCTTCCTAGACAGTGAAATATGTGTTGTGTCCTTACTAGGCAGGTTCCAGCTCAGTCAGGCTGGATCCTGGATGGCTTTCCATTTTGCATCACCCAGGCTTACCTGCTGGAGAAAGCCCTGGGTGGGTCTGTAGATGTAGGGAATGGCGCTGTAAGCAGCAGGACAAACCTAGTTGCTGATCCTAATCCACCCAAAACTCCCCCACCCCCAACTCCTGCACTGGACCTGGCTCTGCTGCTGGATATCCCTGATGAGCGTGTGATCAGTCGTCCATTCAGTCAGACGGGTATGTTATACTAGTGGTAGTTTAATGGTGTGTATCTGTGTGCCCCCACACATTATCTGTTAGATGATGTGTGTATATATACATGCACAAGTAACAATAAGTTACATGTAAATAGTATGCTTGTGTGTTTATGTGGTTCTCTTGCTTCCCAACCTGGTGCAGAAACAGATAAGTCTGCTGCTACAACCTCCCATCCCAAAGACAAGAACTTGTATCTGGCACAGATCCCACACAGGTAAAAACAGAAGCATCAAATGGAAAGCTAAACCGAAATCAAGACATTACTGCTTCTGCATGACTGTGTATCTAATATCTAACATCCTTTACCCCCCTCAAGGATCACAGCTTTTCAGGACACCTGGCCAAAACTAGAGAAATGGTTTGGTGAAAAGCAAAACATTTTGGTCCGTATTGATGCAGATGTAGATGAGGAGGAGCTTTACAAAAGGGTGGAGTCTGTGCTGAAGCAAGTTATGATGCAAACACAGGAAGGTAACTGGTTGTCATTTTAGTATTATATTTGATATATGTGAAATATACAATATATATACATATATATATATATATATATATATATATATATATATATATAGTAGCAGATATTAGTAAACTCAAATACTGTTCCATCAGATTAGGTAAAAAAAAGAGTTTTTTTATCAGACACTGATGATGAGATTATGCCTGTTTCTACACTTAATGATTTACAGTTGACAAATAATATGTCTTCCTGAAAGAAACGCAATTTTACTCACAATACTTACTACAACTCCTCCCATTCAAGATGTCGTGTTTGACAGTGGGGAAGACTCCTCCTTTTCAGCTACACCTGCACCATTAGACCAACCTCCGGCCCTCGCAGACGAAGCCCCTGGCCCCACAGAGTCCTATTCCCGCCTTAACGAGGAAAAAGCCCAAAGTGTGAAGTCACTTTCCAAATCCAACACAAACTCCCCCCGAGGTGATTTGATCAGTAATCTGTGGATTACACATTTTAATTGTTATTATTGTAAAGTCACTTCTGGTCACAAAACAAAATTCTGCTTCAAAGAGAGGATTTATAACTGATATCGTCTGACCATAAACATGATGTGTGTTGGATGTGTTTTCCAACTCATGACTTAGTTTATGGTACATGTGTTTTTTACATAAAGAAAATAGACACACTTTATATTTCAAATGTACCAAACTGATAGTAGTTATTTGGATACAAACTTCATCTGTGTGGCCACTAAGTCTGTTTGAATTTAAAAAGTTGAACCCAAAGAATAGGGTCATAGAATGCAAAACCGATAATACCTTGTCATAGTTGAATAACGACAGTTTGGTGGGTAAATAGGACATACATAGAACCTCAAAATCCCATTGACACCTCTATCCTCTGCAAATCTCACAATTTGAAACTGCCTCTGAAAACGGGCAAATCTCAACGAACAATGTATAACTTTTCAGTGTCTGAAATATGAGACCTGCTGTCTCGTCCCCAATGTGTTTGTATGTGGTTCGCTCAAACCAATCAGCGCGCAGCTCATCTAAATATTCATGAGCATTCCATATTTGGAAGAAAAGCTCTTGTTACAAATAGAGCCATATTCACAGGGTAGTTAAGGGCCTAATAAAATAGCATTCGGGCAATTTTCAGCCCAACCAATGTTACATACCCTATTAGGAGACCTTAAGGAACAGTGTAAAATACCCTATATAATCATTCTATCACCCCTTTAAGGTAATTTAAATATTATTATATATGATGCTATGATTATTATTGTTAATCATTAATTAACATTCAAGAAATATGAATAATTTTACTTTATTATAGTGATGATGTATTTTTCTTCTGGCTAATCAATAGGGCACTCTAGGAAGGCGTCAACTTCCTCATTGACCAATGAGAACTCTCAGGGAGTCCCCAAGAACCCACCTGAATCTGCTTCTTCCTGCTCAGGTTCATCCAGCTGGGTCCATATGGACCAACCTCTTCCTCCAGTAGGATACCATTTCTTTTTATGTTTGTTTTGCTTATCAGACTTGAAAGTGCACTGGTAATCTTTTCTTTAAAACTGGGTTCTGTCAGTGACATGTGACATGACATTCAGATGCACTCACTGGTGGTTGCCACAAGGTGGCCCTCTAACATGATTTAGCCTTTGGACCTGCTGTTTCCTACCTGTGTTGCCTTTCAGAGTCTGTTTCAATTATATGAAAATACATGTCAAGTGAAATCTGTTCCAATACACTACGTCTTGTTTTGATGCTTGTCCTCTATCTTCCTGTGCCCCCTGCTTTTTTCGTCTTTTCTTCTCTCTATCTCTATCTCTAGGAGATCACAGAGTACCTGTGCTCCCACTGGGACACAGTGTGTGATTCTTATGTGAACAACGTAAAGACAGTGATGCAGCAGCTGCGTTCACAACGCACTGTTCTTAACCATCACCTATTCAACATCAGGTATACTGCCAGGCCTTTGAAGTAGTGTGAACATGGTTTATCTCATGTAGTACAGAAAAGCACATAACTAAGCATTTTTATAATAGACACCTTTCTGTGCCTGTCTTTTCTCCATTTTTCTTATTTTATAGCTGAAGGTACACAATAATCTTGGGCATGTCTGAACATGCATTCTTACATCTGTATATCAGATAACATGAAAAGCATTTATTGCCCTGTAAATTTAACAGTGTGGGTAGCCATACACACTTTTACAGAGCCACTAATATCTTGTTAGCTATGATTGATTTTTATCTTTTTAATACAAGGTTTTGTCATTCTGCAGATGCATCATGAAAGTTGAACAACAGTATCAGTCACAGGTTGCCATGGTTTTTTAGTACAATTGGATGTGACCCAAAATTTCATGCCATTAATTTCTTTGTCAGAAATATTTTACAAATAAAAGAGAGCATTTATGTTAATACATAATAGAAAAATATTAAATGTATTACTATGTAAGTATTACCTGGTTCCCTGTATCTGTAGAGAGGAGTACAAGCATTTCCTGGGGCGTCCAGACTTGAAGCAGGAGTTAGTGTCTCATTGGCAGAAGGACTTCAACAGCATACCTGATGATATGAGAGAAGATGAGGATACCAAAGCAGAGCTACATCTGAGACTTGATGTAAGAGCAATTTATAATATAATACCATACAAATATTCTTTAACTGATCTTGAAAATAGTGTAACAACCTGCTTCCAAATGAAAATATAAAATATATGGATATGTTCTGCTATGTGTACAGGAACTACGTGAACGTTTGTGGGACATTAGTGACAAACGTAAGGAGGAGGATGAGCAAGAGAGTGCTGCTCTCATGGGTAACGGCTGGTTGGAGACTCTCGTCAACTATCACTCTATACTTATGCAGGTAACTTTTCTGTTTCTGTGTAACCATTTGACTGAACAACCGTCAAATTCTGTAGTTTATAAGCTCATGTTATAGACTATTCCCTTTATTCTGTGTTTTGTACATGTTCCATTGCTTCTTTTCCATCCTCTTTGTGTTTATGGTGTAAAGTAGAGATGTTCCAATACCATTTTTTTCCTTCCCGATGCCAATTCTGATACCTGAACTTGCGTATCGGCCGATACTGACTAACGATCTGATACCAGTGTGTTCAAAAAATACAAATATTTTATTATGTTTTAGCTATGACTCTTTGTGAAACTTGAAAAAACACAGAGAATAAATATCATCAAACTTTCTTTTATTATCCAGTTTGACAGCGAGTCATAACGGAAAAGGAAAATAAATTAACCACTTTAAAGTAGATTATCTTCTATTAACCACTTTAAAGTAGATTATCTTCTGGGCTAAATTCCTTTGTATCAGATCAGTGCATAAACTCCAGTACTTGCCGATACCGATACCAGCATTTTAGACTTGGTATCTGAACATCTCTAGTGTTTAGGCATATACAGTGTGTCTTCCATGTATCTCTTCAGTGTGACTTAGTTTTTGGCAGAACCATAATCTTGGATTGATTGTTTGTGTTGCATAGGTGGAGTTGGATCGTTTCCAGGACACACTCTATATTCTCAGCGTCTACTTTTTGAGCATGTACAGACAAGTGCTGCCTGAGCTTCCCCCCAAGTTGGATTGTATCCCCCTACTGGACACCCCAGTAATTAAGGATCAGAACGAGAGGCAAGAAACACACTATTAATAGCAATCTAACCATGTTACTATTTGAGATAATAAAAAAGAAAATAACGATTTTATTTTGCTCCACAAGTACTGAGCCAGCGGCCACAAGTGTGTGTAGTCAGATGGATGACGGAGAGGACAAGAGGAAAACAAAACTGTAAGGGAGACGCACTATCGCACACAGTATTTCCTTTGAGTTTTCTGTTTGACAGATGAAATGGATGTTTCATTTCCTCACAGTACAAATGCTCCCAAGTACAAACACATAGACACATAAACAATTTCCTCCTCTTCTCCTGTTTTGTCCTCCTCCACAGACGTCCTGACTCCAAGACAAAAAGCCCCAATCAGACAGAAACTGTTAAGGTCATGTCAAATCCTTTTTTTTTTTTCTTGTCTCTCTTTATGTACCTTTCATTCATTGTCATTATTTTTAGTCTTTCTCAAGGTCTGTAACTGATTTTGCTATTTTATAATCTACTCATAAAGGACTACCATAAATATAACAAACCCTGATATCTTCGGGTTATTTTAGTTGTTTCAGGTTTTAATACCTTATATAATAAGACAATTGTTTTTGGTTGACGAACCCATAAAGTGTTGTCGTTCTTACAGAATTTAAATGTAATTTGTGAACTGTAATTGTAATTCAAAACAATACAAAATACTTACATACAATTATAATTGGTGATAAGCTGATATACAATCTTATAGTAAGAGATATTAACCCTTTTCATTGATAACTCCAGCAACCCCATGAGAAACTGATCTACGACTACGAGGAGGCACTCACAGCCATCAGCAAATTGGTAATGCTTTGTGTATGAGAGTAGCATGGATATTATGGAGGTAAAGATATGCTTTTTTAATTCCTGGCATGTTATACATGTGTGTAGGTGTCAGCAGAAGCCTACCAGGGAGAGACAAAAGAGCCGAAGGAGAGACTGCAAGAGAAGGAAAAAGGGAAGCATAATCAAGAAGCCAGAAACAAAATACATAAAGAATATGCAGCCGCACTGGATCACGAGGGTATGCACAAACAGAGATTCAGTAGTTTTATTTATATCATAATATATTTAATCGTCGTATTAACATATTGTGAAATTTATGTAGACAACAAAAGTGGTTCTGTCTAAGAACTAGTGTAATATGAGATATATGCATGAGTCTGTATGTAAAAGATCAATATCAGCTTATATAGTTGTGTTCCTCTGTTTGTCTCCCTTTACGTGTTTTCCAGAGAATACAGCAAAGGCGCGCATTGCGCTGGTGAAAGGTCATGGTCTGGTGATGGTGCACTCTCTGCAAAGCAGAGCAGAAGAGACATTAAGCAGCATGGAGAAGTGGTTAGAGGCACACTATCTTGCAGACATGAAGAGGTATGGTACAGTACAGTGTGGGTTCATGTATGGTATGATATGGTGTAGGCTACGTGTGCATATTCAGATCTTTATTTTTATTTCGAACAATTTAAAATAGAGGGACACGATTGTGAATGAAGCAGCAATAGTGTAAAACTGCACTGCTGTCCCTGTTTTATTAGTGTTGTTGTTTTGATTAGTGTGTGATAAATGCTATTTGTATTTTATCTCCATGTCATGTCATGATGCTATATGTGCATGTATGTAAACATGAAAGATATTCAAAGCCCTTTAAGTGCTCATGAAGTTATTCTGAAGCCATTACTTGAAAATATAAAAATACATAATGCTTGTAAAAAAAAAAATGACGTTTTGGTACGTCATTTTTCATAGAAGACTTGTTTGACGGTTTATCTGTGTCTCTTTTTCTCTAGTATTGACCAACTATCAGTAGTGGTTCGCCACCACATAGAGACTGGTGCTAAGTTGCAGAATGAGCTGGTGTTGGTACGTAATTACTTTATAAATGTGTTGATTGTTTTTTCAAAGAACATTTTTATGTTCCCCAGGTAGGTAGAGCTCACTGGTTACATAGTAGCTACTGCAGGATAAAATCTGAATTGTTATTCCAGCGTGTGACATTTGACGATGGACCACAGTCTCATTTACTTACTCCTCCCATTTTAAGATACTCTATATTGTCTTCAAAAGGAATGTACTGACTTCTACCTGAATGGAGACTGCCACATGGTGGCTAGCCCGGCTCCCCCTCCCCGCCCACCTCCTCTGGAGAAACCCACACGGTCCACTCCAACCATCACTCAGCTAGAGTCACTCCACCAACAGCTATGCATTGTTGCTCCTTCAGGTTAATACAGGGGAGACAAGTTGTAGTGTTATTGGGTCTACTCATTCTGCTATTCATCCATCCATCCATCTATCCATCCAGCCACCCATACATCCTTTTCCTTCCTTTCTGACTTTCAGGCCTCATTTCCAGTTCAGAGTTCTCCAGTTTACTCAGGAATATCATCTCTGTTAACATGGGCAGAAACACCTTGCCTGAGCCCTGGATTAACAAGAATGAAACACAGGTACTCTGCAAGTATTCCAGAGACTCACAACACAAAGTTGGGTGATCATTTCTTTTCTCTTCACCTAATAGCACCAACTTCTTTTCTCACCAACTTGACCAAAACAAAACAAAATCACATAATCAAATAGCACTCTGCTGACTGCAGAGAAAGCAAAGCAAGACACAAAACATTCCTGCATTATTCTGTCCGGTTACCATAAGAGACACATTACATGGCTTACTGTACAGGAGCATTGTGCTTTTCTCTCCTGTCCCCAGTTGATGGAGATTGTATCTCTGTTTATGGACAACTATGAGCTGATAGACTGGCGTCGGTTTCTGCTCAGTGCTGCCCTGCCTTGGCCGTTTCCCTCCTTGTCACAGCTGCTGACTGTGCTACAACATTTCAAGGCAGCAGATACTGGTGACACAGGCTATATAAACGAGGAACAGTACCTACAGGTCTCTACACACACACACACACACACACAGATTCATACACATATAAATTCTGATTCTGATTCTCTGGTCAGACATTCTAACTGTGTTTTAATTCACAAAATGTCGTACTCTGGATAAACCTGTATCTTCAAGTTATCTATCCACTCACACACCTCCATGGCCCCTCTTCGCTCTTGTGGCATTACTATGCACTGAGACTCTCTTTCCACAAGTATGCCTGGGTTCAAGTCAACGTCACGACACATATGAGTATATATTGTATACTTAATATAGTATAAAGTGAAAGCTGTAGCTCTCCGAACATTGCATATGTAGCATCGTAACATAGCATCTCCAAACAAATGTTTAAGTTGCTCCTCTTGCCTTTTTTCTCAACAGACAGAGTTGTGGTTTTCCAATGAGAGTGTCCAGCCCGTCCCAGAGGACCCCTCTGAGCCTCTACCTTATGACCGTCTGGCTAACCTACGCAAGGTAACTACCTGCAAAGCCTGCTTAATTCCAAGTTAATGTAAATCTGTATTATTCCTGAAATGGGAAATTCAAGTGGTCATGGTACACAAACATAGACTGGGTAAACCCAGCCTGATCTGCCGGTGATTTGATTTCGCCCTGCAGCTCAGGCTGGAAACCTGTACACTTTTCTATCCTGCTTCCGTTACAAATCTGCGGGGACCAATCACAAACTGGCTTATCCACCTGGCGCGCTATTGGCGGGTTTAACACGATGACGATAGAGAAGCCACGGCAAGCAGCTTTTTGTTTACATTCAACATGGGGGCCACCGAAGCGCAGCAACCCGTTGATGCCGCTGTCACTGCTGCTTTAAAATATTTCAAAGGCAAGTACGTCACCCGGATCGTTGGTCTGATTGGTTGAAGGACTATCCAATTGCGTACAGTCATTTGAACTATGCCCGTTGATTACATAACACAAACAACTTAAAAGACATAAAAAACCACAAGTAATGCAAGAACATAAAGGTACAATAGAGCATTACCGTTAGAGTACGTTTTAGCTGTTTTCAATGATATACCTTTTGTAAACAGAAATTATTCTAAAACACAAATTTATACAGTCATCACAATGCCATGCACTTTGTTCTAAACCTCAAAGGTATTAAACCTTAACATCTTATGTTTACTATTTGTCCAATTGAACTGCACTGTAATAATAAATGAACAGTTACATTTGCCTGTGTTCTTGCTTTTAAGTTTTTTTTCCAGTTGTTTGCGGACCACTCCTTCTCCCCCCCTCGACTGGACTACGTGTCCATGCTGCAGTACTTTGCAGCCGACCCTCACCCCAGACAGGGCTTCATCAGAGCACTTAGTGTAGTGCTGGGGCAACATCTCAAACACTCCTCACCGGGCCAGCTTGTCAAGGTGAAGTAAATGAATGTACAAAGAAAAGTCAATGACATTTTCACTTGAAAGTCATTGCAAAAGCACTACCTTCCTCATCTTCTGTCATCAAACACATTATAATTTTCTGTCACCAATGTTTGCAGATGGTCCAGAATCATAATAGAATAGTGTCAGGTTTTTCTTGTGGTTGGTAATTTGTTTTGGAATGAAACACGTGAGAGTTAAGTTTGTCTTCGGCACATCAGCAGGGCAGGATCATTATGTGTTGTGTATACAGTCTATGCCCAGTATAGACGAGGCTACAGAGCTCAGCTCCTCAGAACTCGATGGAGATTACAAGGAAGAAGAGACTCTGTGGGCATCAAGCAGTTCATTGGGGGAGCAGGTAGTGTCCATCCCTGCTATCCTTGCTGTCATCTGCCACAATGTCGCCAAGATGAAAGACGACAAGCCCCTTCGTCCAGGCTGCCTGAGTCAGGAGGAGCATACTGAGGTACTGTATAACCCTATGCAAGTTCAAACTGGGCTTTAAGGAAATACATACCTAAATGGTTGAATTAATTAAGGAAATATACTACTTTTTGTGTTCGTATTGGTTTTTTTTGTGGAAGTAAAAGCAATAATGATATGTTCATTTATTGTTTATTACCAGTGCATTGAATAAAATTAAAAAAATTACTACTAAATGTAGTAAAATATGTAAGGTTTAACTTGCAATTCAGCAGAATGTATTTTTGATCACCAAAGATTTTGTTTTCTGTTATGCTTTCATCATTCTACCATCAATGTTTATTTAAAGGCATGGCTTTAAAATGCAACTGTTAGGGGTGAATAGCAAATCTTTATGGGTTTGTATGAGATTCACGAGCTGTGGACATTTTACAGGGACAGTGTGTGGGACAATCCATGAGTTTTTTTTTAATCCCACCATAATTTCAATATTTAGGGGACAGTCTACACCTTCTTACATAATTAACCTAAAATAAATTAGGCTACTTACTTTTTTTTTTTCAGGATTGGGGTAAAATAAAGGCATAGCCTCTGGAAAAAAAAGTAAAGTTTTAGTAATATTTTTTTTATTTACTGTCTATGGGTTCACTGAATACCTTAGTGCATTTTAAAGGCTCCATACTTACTTCTATACTTAGAAATGAATTTTGTAAGCAGATGTATTAACTATATTATTAAAATGTTACCATGTTACTCTTTGTCTCTGCTGGCCTCTAGCAACTGGTGCATATCTTCAGAGAGCTGGGCTACAAGCCTGAGGACTGTGTCCCCTTCTCCCATCTCTCTCAGCATCCTTTTATCCAGGGCCTGATGGAAACCTTAACACACTACCAGCTTGTAGTAAGTCTCTGTGTGGACTCATCTATTTTTCTTTATTTGTTCCCCTACAACAGTGTACAGTATGTGAGATCAGATCAGAATCAGTTTTAGTGTGCACACATACAGGGAATTTGACTCTGGCCATTTGTTGCTCTCAAATTACATACACACAAATACACATACGGCTTAAAACAAGGACAACAAAGCTGAAGGTAAATATAAACATTTGACTACTACATACAGATAGAAGTTAGTATATAAAAAAGTGAATTTATACATATACACATACATATGCAATGATAATCTGAATATATATAATATCCTCTGCAGGACATCCAGACTTTCCACCATTATTATATTATATTCCACCTTTGTCTTTTATCTCTGTATCCCTCCCCGCCTTTTGTATCCTTTTTTCATTTTAAACCTTTATTTAGCTCTCAAACTTCTCTGTCTCTCTTTGTCCCTCAGAACATTCATAGAGTGGTAATGGCCCATCAGGATGAAGGAGAGGCAAACAGCTTGACAGTTTCCTGAAGGATACAGTAAATATACATACTTAGGAAATGCAAAATATGTTGCTTTTGCCATTTTGAAGTACTCTCTACTTTTATCTTTGAAATGTTTGCTGAAATGTATTGCTTACTTCAGTATTTAATAAATACATTTGCAACCACAACTTGTGTCAGTATGTAGAAATGTCTGTAACTGATGACGGTTGGAATGGCAGCATAATTGGAATGACAACAATAACATCAATGATGGCAGGTTGACCCCTCATACCCTTTTTCCCTGATACACTCCAGCAGTTTTTCTGACTGACTTGTTTTTCTAATGACTTCTCTGACACAAAAAAGGCATTGGTTGTGGCTACAATGAGTGCATTGTCCAGGATAACCTACATGTCAAGCCTGACTTGCCCAGTAACTGCCTGCCAGGGCACCCACAACCCTAGCACAGTCCATAAAGCAATGATGGCTTACAGTAGCTACTCTATTCAGCAGTCACTGCTACCTTTCTACCAATCAAGTTAATGGACATGCTGTTTAGGAGAAAAAAAAAGTATGTTTAACAATAGGGTTCAGTGTTGTTAGCTAGGTTTTCTTGTCACTAAAGGCAACTTAATAATAGGGGTGCACCGATCCGATATTAAGATCGGATATCGGTCCTGATATTGACAAAATAGCTGGATCGGGGATCGGAAAAATTAACAGATCCACGGGCCGATCCAGTTTTGCATCCCTAACGGATCATTAGGTACGTGTGTCACAATAAATATCATTATCATCAGTAAGGGTCCTTTCTGTACTTATTGATGGAGGGGGTTACATTCTGCCAGCAGCAGAATGTAACTCCTGTTAATATTTCCATTTGCATCCATTCGAGGGCTTGGGGAACCCCCCCACCCTCTGACCCACCTCCCTTTCTCTATTTCCCTCCCTTTAATTATCACTGCAGGTCCAGTGTCTGACTTTGAGAGAAAACAGATCTGCTCATGTGTCCTATAGACAGAATCATACTTGCAGTCTTGCATCCAAAACCTCTTGAATAATAAGGAATAAATCGGACCTTTTACATTCGTTGCAAGACAAAGAATACTGGAGCCATCCCAGGTAAACTAAATAAGGATTTGGGATTTCCCCAATTAACTTGACACTGCAGACTATAAAAATAATCTTGACTCATGGCTCAAACAGACAAGATATCAACAAAGAAGACTTTCAGGACATAACGTGGTGTACTGAAAAGGTGATTTTATCAAGAATGTGAATTTGCTCAGTTTTTTGTTGGTAATCCTTCATTTTGATTTCTTGTGGAAAATGTGAAAATTGTCTGGATCACTGTTTAAGGACACGTTTCCCCCCTGCTACTTACTGGATCTAACTTTGTTGCTGTATTACAATTGAAAGGACAAATCTTCTCATAAATAATTCAGTTCACACAGAAAGGTTTTCATTACAGTTTTTTTATTGGAAGACTGTTTTATGAGGACTTTGGCTGCAGGTCAGTCCGTGGTACTCTAAAATATCAACATGGGGATTGCATTTTTTTGCATTTTTTCTCTTCTGGCTCTTCCAGTACTTCAGTCTGCCAAGATCCTGACTGTCTGTCTAATTGGTAAGTAGTGGAGCAGTGATTGTTAAAGTGCCCTTATAGTAATAGAGATATTGATTGTAAAACTTTGTTCAAAAATACGAGAAGAATAAGCATCTCCTTGCCAGACTGGTGAATCCAGAAAGTACATTCAAAGGTACAGGTTGTGAAGGAGAATTGTTTCAGTATGTTTCTAAAATGCAAATTAATGTAGTATGTTGCAAACAGCGAGCCATTATGTTCAGATAGCATGGTGATAGCACAGTTGTTTTATTTTCTTCTTTCCTCTCCTCAAGGAGGAAGCCACTACTTGTTATTAGATGAAATTTCTCATAACTTACACCAGCATGGCCATGAGGTCCGCATGCTCTTACAACTGGGCAACCCTGTTATTACAGGTAAACTGTACATACAGTACAAGCATATATATACAGAATACACACAAACACTCATCCTTTCTTCGATTGAGTCACTCTAATTTTCATTTAAATGCAAATTTCTGCTGAACTCCTCACAGGTTTTTCCTATGGAGGCCGTGCAGACAGTTACCAGATGAGCACCTGGTCCTTAGGAGAGAAATACATCCAAGAATACAATGGCTGGTTCCTAGAGCAACAAACACAGTTTTTACTAGGAAGGTATCATCACAGATTTCTAGGAGACTTGGTAACATTGATTGAATTATGTTGGGTGAAACAGACAAGGTCTTATAAGCTACTTAATCTTGTTTTCGATCTTGAGTCTGGTTTTACATCCGCATTTCGAGGCTATAATTTCTCTTCTACGGATGCCCAATTTGTCTTTTAATTTAGACTTCTGAACCTTCTTGGATTAAAGTGAATAGTTGAATATATTTATTATATAATATATAGCATTGTACAATATATCTGATTTAAATGACTTCTCACTCCCCTTGCCACTCTGTTTGTATCTCTCTTCATTCACTGTAATTTTTCCTTCCTTTCTCTTTCTGTCAGGGATAACTTTAATTCCTTTCTAAACTTCATGTGGCACCTGTCCTATCAGTGTGACAAGCTGTTAGGGGACAAAGAGATGATAACATTCCTCCAGAGGGAACACTATGACATCACCATCCTTGATGCTTTTAACCCATGTTCCTTCATCCTTGCGCACAAACTTGGTACATGAGTTGTTCATATCACTTTGGTTTATGTCATAATAACTATCATCCTTTAAATCTTTACAATACTACAGTTATATACTACTACTCATCAATACCTTTCCACTTGTATTATTTGCAGACTAATTGTGAGCCAAATGTATATAGTGTCTTATTTTAAATCTATTAACAGCCATGAATACATTTACAGCAGTTCCATGCACTTTTCTCTTGATTTACTCCAGGTGTCCACTACATAGCTTTCTATCCTGGCCCTCTGAACGGTCCTCTGTCCATTGCTCTCCCCAGCCCAGTCTCCTACATCCCAGTCTTCAGCTCACAGCTGTCGGACCACATGAACCTCTGGGGTCGTGCAAAGAACCTCTTTTATTCTTTCTTGGCTCCTGTAGGTAAGAATGGTGTTGCATAGGAGATCACATATTGTCATGGGTATTGTCTGTCTTGCTTGATAACACACATCTTCAGTGTACACTGCTATAGCCTTCTAGACATTAGGGCTGCACGATATTAGGAAAATATCTCGTTGCGATTATTTTTGACTGATATTGCGATTGCGATATGATTCACGATATTGGAGGGAATGAGCATTTTTGTATCATTATTCTCATTTTCATTGAAAAATATTTAAAAAAAATGATTGAAGTGTCATTTTTTTGCGAGGATCTGTACCAAACAAACATTTTTTCTTTAGTCCGTAGGTTACGATTTGTAGGCCGGGACGTCTCTCACCACAATACTTTATTTTAGAATGGTTTGACACATATTTTGCCTTTAACAAATATTGTGCCCCCCTGTGATTTGGATATTGCACTAGTTCATATTGCAATTTCGATAACATTGCGATTGATTGTGCAGCCCTAGACATATAGATATTCTAAATAAGAACATTTTTTGATATCATGAATTTAGGATTTTACATCATATTTCTTTTAATCTCATTCTCCTCTCATTTATAATATACTGACTTTATATTTGTACTTTTAAATACAGTAATCCATATTTTTTTGTCTTTCATCATCTTAAATTCCTCCGTACATTTTTGGCTAATAATCCATTTAAACTGATTGTACATGCGGTGAGAATGTTCACATTTGTTCTCATCCCATTGAAATATGTCCACTTTGATCAATGCTAACATTGTTTGCATCTGCAACAGCCAACTATCTACTTTGGCTAATACCCACTGGCGAGAAATGAGTTATAATAATTCAATCTGAATGATTTCAACAAATGTTAAGCATACAATGCTGGTGCTTTTGGATTGTGTCTCGTTTCTTATATCAAGGCCAGGAGCGTGTATGGTCGACATTTAGGCAAGTAGCTGAGCGCCACCTTGAGTCAGGCTCACCTCCCGGTGGTCTGGATGAGTTACATCAAGGAGCTGAACTCTGGGCCTTCAACACTGACTTTTCACTGGAGTTCCCCCAGCCCCTTATGCCCTACACTGTGCTGGTGGGAGGTCTGCTGAATAAACCTGCAAAACCTGTGGAGCAGGTCTCTTCTCTTGATACACATATCCAAATACGTCAGTAAGACTCAGGTTTTTAAATTAACTAGCTTTCATCCCATGTCTTTACCTTTCTACTCCCACTTCCCTCTGGACTTCCCTACTCTCTCCTATGCACAACCATCTCTCTCTCATCCTGCCTTACTCAACACTGCACATTTCTCCATTTGCATATTTCCTCTATTGCCCATACCCCAACCCTTTTGATCCCTCAGGATCTTGAGTTGTGGATCTCTAATTTTGGAGAGGCAGGTTTCATTGTCGTGACTCTGGGATCAATGGTCTCTTCAGTCTCTGTGGACCCTCTGCTTGTAGAGCTGGTGGCTGGCTTCTCCAGGATCCCTCAGGGCGTGCTCTGGAGGTAAAAGCATGACACAATTTATACAGGCATTTAAAAAATAGCACTTTTCACATTCTGTGTCACAGATCACATTTTTTTTTATAAATGGGGGGTGGGAAAGCACACATCATTTATTTTCTCTTACTGTCATGAAAAGATAAAATCAACCCCAAAAACAAACAGCGTTTGCTTGCAGGTATGACCACAAGCGATGGCCATCAAACCTGGACAGACCTCCCAATCTCAGGCTAGTGGACTGGCTGCCTCTTAATGACCTGCTGGGTAGGAACAGTCTGCCTCTCTAACCCTTAGTTACAGACATAATGGCACGTTACAGGACTGTCTGAAGGAAGACTAAAACAATGAATGTCATAATTCCTGTCAGACACTTGACCAGGACTGCAGCAGGCGGAGACTGGGTCACTGCTGCACTGCAGCTCCATTCTTTCATTTTAACTTTTAATTACATTTTTCTTTATATTGAAGAAATACTACAAGACTCAAGTGCTTGCTTTAAATGTTCAGTAAATCTGTTTTATCTCATTAAAAGTATAAACAGAGGAATATCCAAATACAGCATGAATGATCATGAATGTACAATTTGCTCATTGCCCTGTGGTTTAATTTTGTTGCTGCTTTGTTTGACAACATCATGGCACATGAAAATGACCGTGTTCATGTGTGTACATCCACACCCATCCCTAAAATGTTGGCAGTGGTTTGGTCCACATTGTTTAAACTCTAACCTATAAGCTAGACTGTTTTCATCTGTAGGTTTTACCAGTCTGAAGTACACCCAAACAATCTTACTTTTTTTACTCAGTAATGACGTTTTTTTTATCTATTTTCTGTTTACCCCAGGACACAAAAAAGCATGTCTCTTTATCACCCATGGTGGACAAAACAGCCTGTTCCAGGCATTGTACCATGCCGTTCCTGTGCTGGGAATCCCCCTGTTTGGAGACCAGTTTGATAATGTGGTGAGGGCTGAAACCAAGGGACTTGGCCTCACCATCAACCCCACACAAATCACCAGGGAACTGCTCAGCTCCACCATTCAAACACTTATACAGGACATCAGGTATGTGGATGGATGGCTGAGCAACATTTGTGATGCCAGTAGAGTACAGAAATGTCTGTAACTACTTCTTCTTTTCCAGGTTTAAGTCTTCAGCTCTGTCCCTTAGCAGGATCCACAAATCCCATCCTGTCCCTCCAGCCCTTCGACTCATTCAGTGGGTGGAGCACATCCTGCACAGTGAAGGTGGAAGTCATTTAAGGCCCGCTTCTCTGACACAACCATGGTACCAGAGATACCTGTTGGACTTGGTGCTTCTCCTCTCTCTGGGGCTTCTTGGACCTGTAGTTTTCTGCTGGACTTTCTGTAGGAACAAGAATAGCAGGGACAAACACAAAAAAATACAATAGCAGTACTAAGCGTTTCCTCAGGGGTACTTCAGATGTATACCTCAGTTCTGTGTTGCTTGTTTATCTTGGACTTGTATGCTGTACCCATATGAGAAAATATAATGATGTACCCTAAAATAATGCAGTTATTCAATACATAAACCACTCTTGTTGTAACAGATTATTACAATTCTCCTCTAAATATATAAAATTAATGAGATATTTGATAACAGGCTGTTTAGGAGACCTTTGCTTTTACACAAGCGATAAATTCAAACTTCCTTTTCTGCTGTAGCCCCACCAGGCCCAGAAAAGCTATCCCTTCAGGACAAAAATATAACTAAGAAAAGGGTGTTCATTCAGTTTGATTATCAAAAGGAAAGCTGCAAAGTACTGCAAAGTGGTTTCAATATTAGTGTACAAACAAATGCATTTAAAAACTTTTATGCTGTTGCATAATTTTGTTTTCATTTTGAGTACTTTGTGTATACTGAAAAGAGTTTCATTTTCATTACCACTTTCCCTTCAGTTGAATAGCCAAAATGCTTAGTGTCCTGCCCTCTACCCTCCCAGCGCCATCATGTCTACAGACCCTCATTTGTACTGCAGCGCCACATTGTCCAACACTCTGTGCTGCTTTGACCTGTCTGTGTTGCAAGCAAAGGGTGGTAACAGTACGCATGCAAACACACACATACACTATAACTAAGCAATGCTTTTATGCTTTTGTGCTTTTGTATTGAATGTTTCCAAATGGCAGCAAGCCATGTTAGGGTAGATGGATGAATGTTGACAATGGTTTTGTGTGTTTGTTTAGTTCAGGTACAAAGTAGACAAAGTATGTTGATAGTCATTGAATATATCTGAATCATAATCTGCCTCTGTACATGTGTGTGTTTGGGGCAGGGTTATGGTCTACTGGCTCTTCAATTATTAACCACCTGCAAGTCTCAACTCTGACCCCCACACCCTCCTCTGCTGGTTTCCACTGAGTCTCCTTCCCCTTTTTAAACAAGACACAAAAGCGAACAGCAATGTTCACGGTCAGCGCTCAAGCCACTGTTGAGAGCAGACCTTGGAGGAACCCCCTCTCTGTTCTATCCTCCCTCCCACTCCTCACATCTGTGTGTGGGGTTAGCAGGGAGGAAAATATAGATTAGCAAGGAAATAATGACCAATTAGGACGGCTTGTTCTCTGTCCATTCAGCTGTCCATTCTTTCATTCCTTTCCTGCATTTCATTTGTCTGTTTGGCTGGCAGTTGCAGGTGCCACTGAGTCTTCCTCTGTCTCGCACGCAATCCAAAACAGACACTGCAAAGCAGCCAAAGCATGACAGGACCGGTGGAGGAAAAAAAAGAAAGAGGCAAAAAAGAGAAACTTTAATGAAGCAGAAAATAAACACAACAGTGCAAAATAGAACAGAGAAAAAAAGAGAAGAAAACAGGAGAAACCGAAGCTAGAAGAAATAGTGATCAGAGTACCACTGTATAAAAGTAAACATATAATGGTCCAAAGAGTAATAAACTGTCTCTTTTGGCAATTATAATACTAAAACTGCAACTACAATACTTTATTTATTTTTGGCTTAAGATGGAATTGCAATCATCTACTTAATTGTATTAACAACCATGACACTTAGTTCAAAACAGGTTTACTACAGGTATCCTGCAGTGACAAGCAATATAAAATCAACAAAAATAAAATGACATAATAATTGCATCACAATGTCATAAGATGGAGGAAGTGGAAGGTAACTGTTCAATTAAAGGTTGTGTATTTGAAACAGTTTAATGTGCTCTTTTGAGGTCACATGGGCTCTGATGTAAATTTTGTATAAGCGTGGTAAAAAGGATGTTTGAATATACTTGTAGCTGGCATTAAAAGTGGATATGCTTGGGGCAATCTCTAACCCAGTAAAGTGTGCGCCCCCTTTGCTGCATGTCATCTCCCCTCTCTCTTACCTTTTCTGTCCAAGAAGCCCAAAAAAAAAAAAAATCTTTAAAATAAAAAGTGGATATGCAGTTGCACACTTGTCAAATGGCTTAATAGCACCATGCTCCTGTCTTGACGAGTTGTGTCTTAGTAGCAAAGAATGGCAGCATAAAGGAAGGAACTGGTTGTTTTTAGAGCAAAGCTTTGTGGCTGAATAAGTACTGTAATTATTGAGGGTCAGAAAATTGTCCTGAGTACAATGGTACAGTGACAAGAAAAAGAATGTGAACCTTTTGGAATTTCATTGTTTTCTGAAGCTGGGGATCAGACCTGCACATCATTGAGGAGGAATCTTAGCCCATTCTTCCTGGCAGACCTGCTTTAGCTCTGTCATATTCTCTTCTTTGTCGCTTGTGTGTGGCTCTCTTCAAGTCAATCCATAGCATCTCTATTGGGTTGAGGTCTGGGCTCTGACTTGGCCACTCCAAGAGCCATTCTGTTGTGGACTTGCTCCGGTGTTTTGGGTCGTTGTCCTGTTGTATCACCCACCTTCTACACAGTTTCAGCTGACATACAGACATTCTCACATTATCCTTAAGAATTGTCTGATATACTTGAAAATTCATCTTCCCCTCAATGATTCCAAGCTGCAGCAAAGCAGGCCCAAATCATCATGTTTCCTCCACCATACTTTACGGTTGTGATGATGTTTTCATGATGATATGCCGTGCCGTTTCTACGCCAGATATAGTGCTGTGTGGTATTTCCAAATAGTTCAATCTTAGTTTCATCAGTCCAAGAAATATCTTGCCAATACCGCTGTGGAGTGTCAATGTGCTCTTTTGCAAACTTTAGGCGTGCAGCAATGTTCTTTTTAGTAAGCAGTGGCCTTACTTTGTGGTGTCCTGCCGTAGATACCCTACTTGTTCAATGTTTTACGTATTGTAGACTCATGAACAGAGATGTTAGCCAGTTCCAATGATGCCTTCAAATCTTTGGCTGTCATTCGGGATTGTATCTTGACCTCATTAGTCTTCGTTGTGCTCTTGGTGTCATTTTGACTGGGTGCCCACTTCTTGGTAGAGCAGCAACAGTCCCAAAGTGTCTCCATTTTTAGATTGTTTGCCTAACTGTAGACTGGTGAATTTCTAAAGTCTTTGAAATAACTTTGTAACCCTTGCCAGCTTTATCAACAATTCTCGATCGTAGATCCTCTGAAAGCTCTTTTTGGCGAGGCATGGCTCACATAAACATGTTCTTCTTGTGCAGAGCAAACTCCAAAAGTTTGAGGGTTTTTTATCAGTCAAAGTAGCTGTAGTCCACACCTCCAAACTCATTATCTTAACGAGACTCCAGGTGTGCTAAAACCTGACTCCATTTAGCTTTTTTGAGGTCATTAACTCAAGGGTTCACATACTTTTTCCATGAGGTTTTTTTGGTTGTCAACAAAGACATGAAAGATCAAAACAATGTTGTGTTATTATTTTAGACACATTATGTTTGTCAATACCCTTGCTTAGATGAAAATCAGATCACATCACATTTTATGACAAATTTATTCAGAAAACCATAAAATTCCAAAAGGTTCACATACTTTTTCTTGCCACTGTAAGTTCAAAGAGGAAATGAGAAATACATTTTTATAGGCTTTAATATAAACCTTTGCTATTGGCTCAGTGACTTCCAGTGAGTTAGTAACAGGCCAAATGGGAAGACAGAAAGGGGATTGTAGAAAGGGTATGACTGCATGGATGTACTGTATGTGTTGGAGTTGCTGGGACTTTAACCAGTGTGTTCTAAAGTTCAAATCTGTGTTTGTGGATTAGAGCCCCATCTAGTGACCCGAGAAAAAGACTTAATTGAGAGTCAGACTTGTGTTAATGTTTGACTTCATGGACAAGAATTAAGCTCAATTCTAAAAATACTTTTAATTTTTTTCTGATTGCTGTATTTGGCTACTTTGCAAATTAAGATTTTACAAAAACACACACACACACACACACACACACACACACACACACACACACACAGTTGCAAATTCATTAAGTCCTCCTGGTCTAATACAACAGTCCTGCAATAAATTCTACCATCATGAAGGTTATAATGTTCTGATTCAACTGTATGAACCTTTGGAGGATGTAGTTATGGTGGAATTGTGTTGCATTATTCTAAGATGTGTTTATAATATGTAATCATTGTTTATAGATTGGGTGCCAAAATATTAGAAACACCTCTAAGAAACTGAAAAAAACTGAACATTAATGTGTATGTAATTAGACTGCAATTTCGTTTAGCTAGGTGTAGTAATAATAAAAAGGCAACTGAGAGTATGATGAAGTAAAAAAAAAAATAGAAACACTATGAGAGGGGCCATTGTGCATAATGACTACTTTTACATTTTACTTTTTTTGTATTTTGAATACAGAACTTTTACCTGTAGAGTAGTTTAGTGTGGGAGGCCTATTGCTACTTTTATTTAAGTATAAAGGGTGTGAGTACCTCTTCCACCACTCTTTATTTTTATTAGGCGTAGCTCTGTTATTAAGAGGTGATGTACGTTAAAAACATATATTAAAAAGTCATATTTAAGAGTCCATCACAAGAGGGCGCAATGTAATTTTTAGAGGACGTTGCACATAAAAGTCGTGACACACTCAAACATGATTGGTTAAAGTGCTGTCGTTTGATTGGTCAGTGTTGACAATGTGGGCGTGTTTAGACGTCAATTGTTTATGTAGCTCGCTGTCCGTGTATGTAACCGCACCAAGCAAGGACTCCGCAATGTGATTTCCTGACGTTGATTTGTTTTCATATCATTTTACCAGCTAGCTTTAACACATTATGCACCAGCCGTTGACATGGGGAACCACTAGCAGGTGAAACACGGAAGAAACCGAGGGAAAAGCCGGAATGGCAGGCGCCTTCAAAGGCTGCCAGAAAATTCGAGGTCCGCAGATTAGAAATCTGCTTGACGCGAAGGACTTCATTCTCCTCGACTGCGACGGGGTCATATGGCACGGAGAGAAGGCGATAACGGGAGCGGCGAAGGTGGTGAATTCGCTGATACGGCACGGCAAAAACGTAGTGTTCGTCACCAACAACTGCACCAGGCCCCGGGAGAATTATGTGCACAAGTTCTGCCGGCTGGGCTTCACCGACGTGATACTAGAGCAGATCTTCAGCTCGTCGTACTGCTCGGCTCTCTACCTGAGAGACGTCGTCAAGATCCGCGGCCAGGTGTTTGTCATGGGCTGCGACGGACTGCGCAGAGAGCTGGATGAGGCGGGCATCCCCTGCGTAGAAGAGGCAGACGACCCGGACGCCACCATCTACGACTGCGCTCTGGCTCCGGACGTCAAGGCAGTGCTGGTGGGACATGATGATAAAATGACTTTTCTTAAACTGGCCAAAGCCTCGTGCTACCTGAGGGACCCGGACTGTCTGTTCCTGGCCACCGACAACGACCCGTGGCATCCTCTGTCTAGTGGAAGGATACTGCCAGGTATGGTGGTGATGAGGCTCACTTTTTGGAAGCTTAGGCTATTTGTATTGGTGCCTGCCAACCATGTATGGATTACTGAAAGGGCTAATTGGGCACAGGCCCAAAAGGTCAGCTAGAGCGAGAGCCTCAGTTTGTAGTGACTATTCTAAGCATTTCACGTGATTTTTATTTTTTAATTTTTTTTTGTAAATGTTTCTTGTTTTCTTAATACAGCTGCACATTGTGTACGTAAGCTACAGTAAAGCTACAGTATATTATAAGTTAGTAAAGCACTTTTAATGTGATACAACTCCACTTTCACAAAAATGTAACCTGCAACAGTAGTTTTCTTTAATGGTTTCCTTTAAGATTTATCAGCTGTAGTGTTTGGTAAGATATCTGTGGAGAGGCTTGTTTGTGAATCTGCTATGACATAAAGGTTAGACAGAACAAAATAGTTTCAACTAACAGTTGAAACAAAACAAGTGTGTAACTCATGCATTTCTGCTGAGTTACACACTTGTTTTGTTTAAAATACAAATAGACATGGTGTTTGTGATGATGGCTGAATAGGGAGGTCCCCATTGACTATCATTCTTCTTACACTCTGTGCATTGTTTATGTACCCCATCACCCCACCATTAACAGTGCACACTACAGACTACACGTAGCTGCTTCATTACAGTGTATTATCCAGTAAACCCATGCTTAAATACCACCTG
This sequence comes from Sander vitreus, assembly GCF_031162955.1. Lineage (NCBI taxonomy): Eukaryota > Metazoa > Chordata > Actinopteri > Perciformes > Percidae > Sander > Sander vitreus. The sequence goes on from NC_135859.1 coordinate 23,152,326, forward strand.
GCCTCAGGTTTGTGTCAGTTTGATTAAACACAAATGTATTTAGGAATGAATATACATCATAAGAGCAACATGAACTGAAATACTAAAGGTATTAAAACAATTTTGTAGGGCCTCCATATCAGGTGAAAATGGGGCGGCCTAAGTTTTCAAGGCTCATCATTTAATTGCAATTACCCTGATTCAAGTCCAGCCAGGGGCCTTTTGCTGCATGTCATCCCTCCTCGATCTCTCCCCTCATTTCCTGACACCTCCCTGCTGCTGCTTTCAAAGACAAAAATGCTCCCAAAAGTATTGAAAAGATTAGGCTCTACATAGGCCATATACTGTATGTGATTGGTAGTAGACTAGCACATGCAAAACCATGGTCACAGTACTAAAACTGTTAATCATCATTGCAGAATAAATCTCCCTTCATCAATCTTTTGTTTTGGGGTTTGTAACAAAGTGTGTGGGTTGATGTGGCCTTCAGGCACATGGACATAGCAGTCACTGTAGATACAGTGGGGAGAACAAGTATTTGATACACTGCCGATTTTGCAGGTTTTCCCACTTACAAAGCATGTAGAAGTCTGTAATTTTTATCATAGGTACTCTTTAACTGAGTGACGGAATCTAAAACAAAAATCACATTTTATGATTTTTAAGTAATTAATTTGCATTTTATTGCATGACAAGTATTTGATACAGAAACCTTTGTTTGCAATTATAGAGAGCATATGTTTCCTGTAGTTCTTTACCAGGTTTGCACACACAGCAGCAGGGATTTTGGTTCAGGTCTGGAGACTGGTTAGGCCACTCCAGGACCTTGAGATGCTTCTTACGGAGCCACTCCTTAGTTGCCTTGGCTGTGTGTTTCAGGTCGTTGTCATGCTGGAAGACCTAGCCATGACCCATCTTCAATGCTCTTACTGAGGGAAGGAGGTTTTGGCCAAGATCTGGCGATACATGGCCCCATCCATCCGCCCCTCAATACGGTGCAGTCGTCCTGTCCCCTTTGCAGAAAACCATCCCCAAAGAATGGTGTTTCCACCTCCATGCTTCACGGTTGGGATGGTGTTCTTGGGGTTGTACTCATCCTTTTTCTTCCTCCAAACACAGCGAGTGGAGTTTAGACCAAAAAGCTCTATTTTTGTCTCATCAGACCACATGACCTTCTCCCATTCCTCCTCTGGATCATCCAGATGGTCATAGGCAAACTTCAGACGGGCCTGGACATGCGCTGGCATTTGGTTTGAGACTGTGGTCCCAGCTCTCTTCAGGTCATTGACCAGGTCCTGTCGTGTAGTTCTGGGCTGATCCCTCACCTTCCTCATGATCATTAATGCCCCACAAGGTGAGATCTTGCATGGAGCCCCAGACCGAGGGAGATTGACCGTCATCTTGAACTTCTTCCATTTTCTAATAATTGCGCCAACAGTTGTTGCCTTCTCACCAAGCTGCTTGCCTATTGTCCTGTAGCCCATCCCAGCCTTGTGCAGGTCTACAATTTTATCCCTGATGTCCTTACACAGCTCTCTGGTCTTGGCCATTGTGGAGAGATTGGAGTCTGTTTGAGTGTGTGGACAGGTGTCTTTTATACAGGTAACGAGTTCAAACAGGTGCAGTTAATACAGGTAAAGAGTGGAGAACAGGAGGGCTTCTTAAAGAAAAACTAACAGGTCTGTGAGAGCCGGAATTCTTACTGGTTGGTAGGTGATCAAATACTTATGTCATGCAATAAAATGCAAATTATTTAAAAATCATACAGTGTGATTTTCTGGATTTTTGTTTTAGATTCCATCTCTCACAGTTGAAGTGTACCTATGATAAAAAATTACAGACTTCTACATGCTTTGTAAGTGGGAAAACCTGCAAAATCTGCAGTGTATCAAATACTTGTTCTCCCCACTGTAAGTGATGCATAGGGCTGGGCGATAATTCAGTATGATGATTTATCGTCTTTCAATGGAATCATATCGTGATGAAATCGTATATCGTTATGTAACAATTACATTGTTAAATTGATAAAAACAAGAACAAACTCCATTTTCTCAGCAAATCTGTTGTGAAACATTTTGAGGGAATATCATTTAAAGAATTGCAGATTTGTTTTAACATCCCACTATTTGTAACTGTCAGTATATAGCTGGGGAAAAAAATATTTTTTCTGTATAAATTTCCTTGAAATTGTTTACATTATTGATGATTATTTATCTAAAATCTCACTGTAAAAAAATATTTTGTGAAAGCACCAATTGTCAACCCTACAATATAATCGCAATATTGATGTATTTGGTCAAGAATATCGTGATATCTGATTTTCTCCATATTGCCCAGCCCCAGTGATCCATAATGCACGATATCTCAATTGCACCCAAACATACTTGAAGGAGATGGGTTACTGGGTGGTTGGAGGAGAGGATGTCCTAGATTCACTTTAAATTATTATTTTTTTGGACATTTTCAGCCTTTATTTTGATAGGACAGCAGAAGACATCAAAGGGGCGAGAGAGAGGGGGAATGACCTGCAGCAAAGGGCCGCAGGTCTGAGTCAAACCCGGGCCTGCTGCGGCGAGGAGTAAACCTCTATATATGGGGGGGGGCCGCTCTACCAACTGAGCTATCCGGGCGCCCAGATTCACTTTAATTTAACCTTTTTTCTCATCTATACCCCGGCAGGGTCTGGGTCCCTCATTGCAGCCCTGGAGGTATCCTCAGGTCGCAAGGCCACTGTGATCGGTAAGCCTAGCCGCTTCATGTTTGAGTGCATCTCCAGTCAGTTCAGTGGGGTGGACCCCGCCCAGTGCCTGATGATTGGGGACCGCCTAGAGACAGACATGCTGTTTGGATCCAACTGTGGCCTCGACACCATGCTCACTCTCACCGGTGTGTCTCAGATCGAGAAGGCCCAGGAGTACAGGAATAGTGAGCTGACCACCAACCACAGCTTGGTGCCCGATTACGTGGTGGACACCATTGCTGATTTCTTACCTGCTTTTGAGGAACTGGGCGAACCGAGCAACTGACGAGTCCTTTCGCCTCCAGTACAGAGCATAGATTGCTTCTACTGCAAGTGCAATGCTTAGTCTGGCATTTGCAAAAAAAATACCTATCAATAATTATCAAAAACTAGAAATGTTCCTCAGTAACAAGGCGCTGTTGATGTTGACCAAGACATGCATAGGACAGAATATAAAATAATCAGTAATTCAGTGCATACCTCATTGTGTCTTCTAGTGTTGTGCCCATTTGTGACTTGACAGTTCCTTGTTGCTGTAAATGTTTATATGAATATACTGCACTCTCTTCTTCAAAAAGTTAATCGGTCGTGTTTGATATTAGGTTTTGAACATCCAGAGGTATTTTTGTAAAGCCATGAATTGTTCTGTAATGGCATTAATGTGTTTAGGAGCTGGTTAGTAGTGTTTTTTTTGCCAGAAGGCAGACATGCACTTGCAGAATTGTTTCCTCATATGTAATTGCCTGGGTGTGACTTCTCCTTGATAAATTCATGGCAAGAGGAGATAATTAAAAACTGTGAGCTTCTCTCATCTCTGATGAAGACTAAGATGACAATCTGCCAGTCAGACAGGTGAAGTGTATATTCACCTTTGTCATGTCTGTACTACTTGTGCCAATATTCATCTGAGTACTTAACAGCTTACCAAATCTCAGTTAGAAAACCAGTTACACATTAATGGTGGCCAGTCATACTGCTCTGTTGTGAAATTTAAATGTTGTCAATGATTACCATATAGAGCATGCCAACAACGGTAACCACAATAAATACCTAAAATAATCTGAAGACAATCTGTTACAAAGTCCTTATCTTCTGCTTGTTTTGTGTCTCCGTATCTACATCAAGCATGATAAGAACACCACAATCAAAATACAATATTCTTTTAATCGTTTAAATCCAGCAGTAGTTCACATGAAGTCAACACCACTTCACTCAGTACTATTGCAACTTGATATCCAGCATCACTTCAGCCTGGTTTAGTTCCAACAAATAGATCAGTTAGTGTATTGCAGTGAAAGGCATGAAAAGCAAAGGAACCTTACCATCATTTTCTTCTATGAAACAGGACCTCATGTTTTGATTTAGATGTGGTGGTATTGCAAGTGAAGCTAAAAAAATAGGACTAAATTAAAAATCAGATTATGTTGGGTTAAGCTGGTATAATGTTGAAACCAAGGTTTAACAAAAACAAGAAATCTGTAAGGAATAGTAAATAAGGAAACCCTAGACGCTATTGTTATAGCTTTGCTGAAGATATCCCTTTAGTATGAACTTAAAATACAATACATACATACATCTAAAAAATAAACATATTTACATTAACAGGCTTTATGCAATACTTTATTCTACATCATGTCTCATGTGGCAATAGGTTCTCTTGTGCTGAGGAACAGAGTTAAAGACGCATACTGATCTCCAACAGATAAGGTCTTTGGTTGCAGTGGTTGAGTTGCTTCATGTCACTCTGGTCCACCACGCTGTGAAGAAGAAATAAAAAAAGAATACGAATCTGTAAGAAAAAACAACTTATATTTACCCATAAGGAACATGGCATGAAAGCTCCTCATACATGACAGTGCACATGCACTCTCTAAATAGTCTAACGTTACTTACGTTTACATTTCAGTTTCTGCAACTAGTTGTAAAATGTTCATTAGAATTCCTTTATGTCAGTGCAAACCAAATCTTTTGGAGATCACTGGAACATCAACTACCTATACATACAGTACCAATGCAGACAGACGTTAAAATCTAATGGTTTTAAAAGGCATACTATGTAACTTTTCCCTCTTTGGTCCCCCTACAGGTTGTCTCATTGGAACTACAGCTCACGCAGCTGCAGTTCCAATGGTTTATCTTAAATCAAGGACAAAGATTATGTTCTCGCTGATACCAAAGTTAAATGCCAAATTGTCAGTGAAGTGTTCTGGATATAGTTTAAGATGTAGGTGATCCCTCACCTGGATGTAGTCCATTTCATCCACCGCCATCGGTCTCCTGCGGTACCTTGCAGGTAGTAGCTGAATAGAGGCCAGGGTGTCTGGCGTGCCAGAAATGGGGGTCAAAGGTACATGAGGTCTTGATAAAGGAGGCGGCGCTGGAGCATTGTGTGGTGAGGCGTTAACTGCTAATGTTTTCAATGCCTCTTGGACTAGAAAGCAAACGGGGGGGGGAAAAAGTCATTACAGATAAAAGGCAACACAAGAAGCACTCAGGAGATATCAGACATCATAAATTGGTAAAAGGTAAAAGCAAATTGTAGGTGTAGGTTCAAATTTGAGTTGTTCAAGTAAAATCTACCGTTAGGTACCCTTACACTGTTTAAAATCAAGCACTGTAAAAACAGTAGGCCTATATCAACCAGATGTTATGTTGACATCTGTCACAGAAAAAGAAAATACACCATGAAACAATAATGGTTATAAGTTACATCATCAAGAGTCGGTTTTAGGGTGGGTTCCTTCATTTATGTTATGTCAACTATATGACCATCATTCACTTTCTTCATACTCACCATTGGGCCTTGCGACGTCTTGTCTTTTGGGGAACTTGATCAGAGGAGCGTGAGGCCGAACAGCCTGCAAACACACGCGCATTAAATCAAACAGTTGTGTGAATTAAAGGGCCACTCAACCCTAAACAAAAAGATATTGTCCCATTTCCCTCATGAGGTATCTCAGCAGTCAGCATGCAGATAGTTTTGGCTTTATATGCTGAATGTTTTAGGTATTTGCCCGGGGAGACCGATAAACCATATACAGTGGAGGTAAACAGATGTTTGTGGCGCTAAAGAGTGGGGGAAAATGACAAGTCAAAAGCAACTTGTCTTTACAGAATTAGCTTGTTTTTCATGATAGTTTATCCACTTCTGTGTGGAAAGATTTGTTTTAACCTTTCACAGCAAGTGCAAAGAGGTAGATTACCTGGGTAACTGGGACCTTGTTTCTTGAAAAACATAGCTGTTGACCTTTTCAAATTATTATGTTTTTTTTCTTCTTTTCTTTTTCTCGTGCACCAGATAATTTTTAGTGGCAGACACCTCAACACATGGGCAGACAATTACTAGTTTTTTTGTGATTAAAGTGTAACTCTTCAATGATGACCATAGCTTCAGACTGTGACAGGAGACTGACACAAACAGTAACTTTGATCCACACTATGGCTGAAACAGCAATCATGGCAGAAAAAGATTTTGATAATCGATGAATGGTTTAAGCGTTTAGGTGTCCTGGTCCTAGCTTCTCAAATGAAACAATTTGCTATTGTTTCCATTTGATCTTGCATAATAACAGAATTCAGTTTACATTGTCATTGTAAATGTAATATATTTGGGTTTTGCACTGAACAAAAGTAAGCAAATGTAAAGACAGCAACTTTGTCTGATACAATTTGGACAGGCATTCTTTTAAATCTAAAGTTAACTAGTTAAAAAAAAGGCTGTCAGATCTCTGTCATTGAGCGAGAGAAGAGAACAAGAGGACTAATACTGAGTGACTGAATAAGTTAACTGTCAACAACAACTTTCTGTCCTAACAGCTATTTATTTAGCTAAACTTCATCGATCTAGCTAACATTACATCCTGAACAGATCGGACTTCGGCATACAGCTGTGACAAACTGAGCAAACGGAACTGTCAAATAAATAAAAATGAATAACCGTTAATGTTAATTTAGTCTGGAAGCCTTTTCTGCTTCTGTCTCAACATGATAACATGTCTGTGTTTTGCGGTTAAACAAGGACATCAACAAGGGTAACGTTACGACGGCTTTTGTCACCCAAAAAACGCCTCACTTAAATAGGTCATCAACTGTTCAGAACAACAGAAAAATGAGATGTTTACTTGACATCGCGAATCTCACCTCAACACCCTGATGTCTACAGTATTTACAACCTCAGGAGCAACATTACCTGGATAACTCGGGCGGCGGGTGCTGCCATTTTGGAGCTGACTTTGCTTCCCATGACGACCTCACAGGATCACTTCCGGTATAAAGATCTCTTGTAGCTGCTGAAACACACCACAAGATGTCGCTGCTGTCATTATAAACAATGAAGTCTATACCATAACACACACAGCGGTCCAGAGAATGCAGTTCATGGTAATGATGCAGGACGATAAGATGCCTCACACAGTCTACAACACATGCACGGCATCAGTAGGGGATTGATCTTTAGACGATACAGCAAGAATATTAAACTTCATAACGCGTGTAATTAAGACTAGAAGGTTCATAATAAAGCTACATTTGTGGTCTTTCCTTAGCAATACCTTACCTCTAGTTCTGTCTTTACCTTTCTGGGGATAATGGACACAACAGACGGGAGACGTGTTGACCCAGTGATCGTCCTGCGAGGTCAGATCCTCAGGCCATACTACAGCCCTATCATTCCGGGTACGTAACGTCAAGTTAGCCTCCTGTCAAAAAAGGACATACAAAAATAGAACAATAAAAGACCTTAATCCGCATAAAGCACAACCAGTCGAGGTCAAGCGAGGCTCAAGGCTTGTATTTCTCATAAAGCTATTAAAAGGCAATTCTATAATCTGTGAGATACCTTAAAATGTCAATACAAGACTACTGTGCTAGGGCAAAGACAAATATCATAATTTCACTCCGCCTTAGAAAAAAAAAGGGATAAGCAGGTCAAGTGCTCCTGGCTTGTCCAATCAATGACGAGGAAAGCAACAGAGATCTTCTACATGAGAAGATGTGTCACCAGCAGAAAACCCACAGTGCGCTTTAGACATAATTAAGTTAGAGCCAAAAAAAACAACATACAGGCCTAGGAGATAGACATCAAATTATCTCACTATATGATTACAGTATCAATACAAGCTAGTCTTATTAAGTATAGCTTAAATTGCCCTTCCATAATGTTCAGGATCAGGATACAGGCTATAAGAGACAGATTTTAGTATTATTATTTTAACCAATAATGGTCAAAATCAAAGCAGCAGAGGTTGCATCTCATTAGTTTTTGTCTCTATTAAGCCACCTACACATGATCACAGAGGCAAAACGCAGCCCAGGTAGCGTCAGTTTCAAATGGTGCGCCCATTGACATAAATATATTGGACCAACAGATCCCGTTGCTCTGGACGGAGACCAGTGAAGGCCATTAGAAGCACTTTTCCGGTGATGGCTAGTGTTACTGCGCAGCCTCCAACTGAGAGAGACGACGTAGATGTGACGTGAGCAACCTGTCTGAAAGTAAGTCTTCTGGTAGCTGTGCCAAGAGAATTCTCAGTCATTCCGAATCTTGCAGAGACGGAGAGCGTAGGTATATGTAAGGAGATAACATAGGCATAGGCTAATTATTGCTAACTAAAATGCTAGTTAACATTAGTAATTAAACTTAAACAGCTAATGTGAGACGAAACTGCCTGAGCGCTTCTCCTGTACTGTACGGTAATTCCTCTACTGTGCGACAGTAAGTCGCGTGGTTATGACACAATCGTTAGCCTATTTTTACAAAAACGCCTGCTACGGAGCCATAACGTGAGCTACAAGGTAATTGAGCCTTTTATACATTGTCGTGTTTCTTTAGAAATAAACAATGGACAAATAGAGTCTTTAAACGATTCAGATGTAAAGTTATTCGCTGTCAAAATGGTGCCCAAATGTCAATGGAATGCTAACGGGAGGTGATGGCTTGGTAGCATTAAAATGGCGCCATAGGAGCTACGCGGTCCGAGGAGATGCTTACCCCCTTGGGTACGCCACACCAAGGTTTGCACTTCCTCTGAGTTGTCATCACCGCTCTCCCCATAGGAAGACAATGGCACAGCCAGCACAGAGCGGTTTTATGGGTTAAAATCCTGTATCCTACAATTTACATGATGTAACCTAATAGCATCGTTGGGCCCTCTGTGATTGGTAAATGTGAATGTCTTGTAAACTCCATCCCTTATATGTAACACAGACTTGCTTTTAAAAGGCCAAGCCCGACATGAGATAGCCTAACCCTGATGACATCACCAGGGTCTTGAAATACTTGTTTTTAACTATTTTCTGAATATACTTTGTGAAGAGTAAAATCAGTGGAGTGCCCCTTTAACACAAAAGATAAAAATCTTTGAACAGAAAATACTGTACAGAAGGTCTTGTGGAATCTAAAATTCAGAAAACACTTGGAATAAAGGATATCTTTAAAATAAAAATAAAAGAACACAGTCACAAGTTTTACCACTACTGCTAACTGATGGAACATCTTTCCTATAAGGCTCTTTGTACAATAAGTGTGGTCAGGCATGTGGACCATGATATCACAACACCGCCATCTACTGGATCCATCAATAGTTGCATGATTCTCTAAAGCCTTGTAATGTTTGGTGTCTGTTTACTCGTGTAATTCCACATTCATAAACAATAAAGCCTGTCTCCAACCCTTAAACCACAGTGTGAGATTAGGGGTTTTCCAAACCTTTATGGCATGTTCATTAATTCATTCATTAATGTTATATGACATTATATTGTGCAGACTGCAGAGAGACACTTGAGTGTTAATATGTTAATATGTGTATGTTGTTAAGTGTTGCCTCACTTACATTGGCCTAATCATTAAAGGATACTTTTCATTGCATTGAAGCTTTGCTCTGTTTCGAGACTTTTAAGTCTGTATTATATTTGTCCCTGCATTATAGTTCTATCCAATGGTAAATATGTTTGCGTGCATGGTGTCATGGTTATCACATATCTACATGGAACTGATGGACATCCACCCACCCAGCCACAGCAAGAAACTACAACCCAACAGTCAAGTGACCAAGTCACATTTTATTAGATCATTTTTTATTAAACAATCTGGTCCAGAGTCCTGGAAAACAAAAAGATCTCGATCTTAACATGGGCCGACTCCTGGCTTGAGACACTACTGTGGCCACACATAAACTACAGTTTTACAGTCAATGTATTGCACAGAACAGTGACAGTCTCAAGTGAACATTCGGCCCCTGACATTATACGTGTTAGGTGCAGCACTGTTTAAAGATAGTGCACACCACTATGAAGCGTCAGTTGACTCTGTCTGAAGGAGACAGACTGACTTAGTGGCTCTTTGACCTGTCGAACAGCTGTTTAAGTTGGTCCTGAGAGGTGGCCTCTTTCTGCTGCATAAGATCAGTGTGGCCCTTGGTAACACCCCAGCCATCAGGGGCAGACATGGAGGGACACTGGGGACGACCAGAGGCTGGCTTCAGGTTCTCCCAGTAGTCACGTCGGGCTCTAGAAGAAACAAAAAGTAATAGTAATTAGTACTCACTGGTGCTGAAGAGCCAATATTTCACATTTATCTTAGGTGTATATTTATAGTTTTTCAGTGACAGATCACAAGTTGCCTCTGACCTGGCTCTGACCCAGGGCTTGGTATGCATCTCCAGACCAGCACCCCAGTTGCCGTGTTTCTCTGACGCGGCTGGGAGGAAGCCTCTCTCGGGGCTCAGCTCCTCTGCCACTGCCCTGATGTGATAAGGCTCAAATCCACAGCAGCCACCAATGAAGCGAATGCCAGCATTGAAGGCCTCTCTGGCATACTTGTGCATGTCCCAGCGGGTCAGGATCCTGGGCTCCAGACCTGACAGAAGATGTATACACATTTGATTGCAGGGTGGTTGCTTATGATGAAATTGCCTATTTATGTGTCAAATGCTTGACCTTGCTGCAATGTGATGCAGTACACCAACAGCACGGTGAGAAAGCAATTATTTTTAAGGTGTAATTTTATAAATAATTACATTCATAAAATGGTTAAATTTAAATGCAGCATAGTATATTATTACCGAAGGGGAATTCTGGCAGATCGATGAATCCCTGACAGTTGCAGTCGGGGGTGTGGTATGCCAGGGGCTGCACCATGTAGTGAGCCTTCAGCCCGGCCTTCTCCACTCCCTCCTTCATCATCTTGACAGTTTTCACGCAGGTCATGGGGTCAAAGTGGCAGTTGACTCCAACAATCTGGGCACCTACATAAGGACATGCATTGGTGTGAGCTGACTGTTACAGATAAGCAGAGAAAGAACACAGTTTCAAGAGACAGCACCAACTGTGGTTTGCAGTTGTGGTTGCAAGGTTTAGGTTGAATCTACAAGACATTTCAAATTTGGCTGAGTCCTCTAGTGGTCAACATTTTGGTGCTGGTGACTCGACGAAGCAACTACCAGAAACAGTTTTGGCACGTCAGCTGGTCCAAGTTAATAATTCATAATACCAGTAGACTACGAACAGATGTGTCTTATCTCATGTCTACCGGTTAGAAATTGTGTCCTTGCCATCTTAGGAAACATTGCCTAGTGAGTCACACAGAGAAGACAACATGAGTTCATATCACACAAGTTTAAATTGAACTCTCACATTTCATGCTTCTCGAACATTTACTTTCAGTATCCAACAACAAGTTATCATGAGTATATTATAGAAGACTGTACCCACCTGCTTTTACAAGCCTGACAGCAACCTCTCCAGGTGAGACACCGTGCATGTCTCCGTCTGGTCCGATGCACATACTAGCAGCCACAGGCTTCCCTGTCTCCTTCAGCACCTCCACAGCCCATACGGCTTCTTCAACATGCTCAAAGTACTGCAGGACAAAGACATCATCACTTTCATACTTAAGGACATCCACAAAAAAATGCATAAAATATTAAAAATAAATTTGGTTAAGTGTTTAAAAAATCAAATGAATCTCTACCTCAGCAATCAGGAAGTCCACGTTTTTCTTGATGAAAACATCCAGCTGTTTCTTCAAGATGCCCTTCACCTCTGTCTCACTCTTGCAGCTCAGGTAGGATGGAGTCTGACACACTCCTCCGGCAACCATTGCGTCGCCCTCGTTGGCAACCTCACGGGCCAAATCGCAGGCGGCCTCGTTGATCTGAGCTCCCTGCAGAACGAAGCCAAATTATGGTGAAACAAAGGTGATAATCAAAATGACAACCCTGATACACATAAACAAAATATCACTAGTGTTTCTATGAAGAGTGGAAATTGAGATTACCAGTTTATAGACACTGCTAATGAGCATTGCTTCTACATTTTTTACTTTAATACTTAACATTGTTTCTGGTTTGAGTCATTTTAGTTACTGTTTGAAGGTATGAAAGAGGTGTGATGTCCCATTTAACTTACAGTGAAGGTGACTTTGTTGCCTCTGTTCTCCAGTTTGTCATCACTGGCATAGAAGGTGAAGGTCTGCATAACATTGGCCCCTGCCCTCAGGAACTCCCTGTGCAGCTGTCGCACTGAAATCATCATTCAAACAGATATGCATGATAAGGCATACAAGAAAATAAATTTAAACTGTGACACATAAAGCAGAAGGAAGGGTAACACCTGCAAACGATAATGAAGAAGCCATTTTAAGTTAAAATGGAGTACTAAAGTTGGTAAAATAACGTGTCCTCACCTGCTTCAGGGTGTTCTGCGGCAGCTTCAGGGGTCCAGGGACCGGCCTTCACGTAGCCTCTCTTCTCCAGGGCAAACACAAAGCCTCCATCGCCAATCACAACCTCCCCAGCGTCAAGACGCTCCAAGATTCCCTGTGATAATGGTTCAATGTAAGCTTAGAATAACTGAGATGAAATAAGAGTATCAGTCAGGCTGGAGATGAGCCACTGAGGCCAAAGGGTCTGCAGGTTTACATTTAAAGTGACAACAGTTGACACCAGTATCCTACGCTTTTCTAGTAAAGGCCCTGTACAGCATTATGGCCCGACTCTGGCCAGACTAACTCTGTTTACCTTAATAAATGCCAATTAGGCCAGAGGAATGTAGGCACTAGAAATAAATACAAATTTATATCTATGCGTATACATTGTGGTTTCCCAAATCCAGGGCTACATTCCCTCTTCTCTCAGTGACCCTGAGTCATCAAGATAGCAGCACATGTCAGAGAACAGCTGAACTTCTCCTACTGACTGATAGACCTGATCCTTTGATTCCAACATGCTTGGCTGTCAAAGTAAAAAATATCAGACTATCAATTTGAAAATACTAAATATAAATAATATTTATTTATTACATTTTAGACTGTGTCGGCAAAATGTATTTGCATTCAAATTCATTCATAGAGCATAAACTGTTGCATAAATAGCAATCACTGTAATAAGTTTAAATTCACTGCCCTAGCACTGGAAATTTATAATTGGTTGTTTCACGTGTTTGAATCTAAGAAAAGCTCCACCTGGTATGCACTCATGTCATGGACCCTCACCAGATCCTCCTCGTGTTTGACCACACTGAGTCAGAATGAACAGAGTCTGTCCCTGTAGCTTATGAAAAATCCACAAATAAAACTATAACAATTTCTGGATAATCTAAAATAATAATAAAACAGTAATAAAAAGTAATTCCTCTGTTGTTAACTAATTTTAAGAATAGATACTTTATAACAATTATTCTAATCACCATCTATATCGCAGTGAGCTGAAAAACAGGTCAGTTTTGTTTCTTCCAATGTCAAGAGTAACAATGAGCGGTCCAGAGGAGTTTTCACCCGGATGTTTTTCAAGTCACTTTTTAGAGTGGCTTTACTCTCCATGTCTCCATGAACAGTTCAGAGCTTCAGTGGTCAGAGACATAACACCTAATATGCCAATTGTGCAGAAGATGCATTAGAAAGACTATATCCCTCTGCCCAGAATACACACCACACAAAAACACAACCATAAATATGCAGTACAGTATGTCCCGCAGTCTCCCCACTTCAACCATTTACCTCCAGTGCATTGGGATGGATCTCAGACATAAGTATCTTAAAACCTGCCAAATCTTCACTTTGGAGACTAGAGAGTCTTTACAATTAGACATCACACATTATAATTATTGGCATTCCCCAAAACTACCAGTTTTAATTCCCTGCATCATGGATATTTTGCAGGACAGTCCTGATAGCATACTTCTCAGTTTGACATAAGTTCACACATACCTTCTTTTCTGGTGCCATGGTCCTGCAGCTGTGTGGATCCCTGACTGCTTAGACTTTGAGAAGCTGAAGCTACATTAGAGTTGAGCAGAAGGCCACTATAAATCTCTCTGAAGCAGGGGAGGGGTCTAGGTAAGAGCTGCTCTGATTGGCAGCTGCCAAGTTACAAAACTGCAATGTTTACTCGTTTCCCTGCCCTCTTTAACTGAATGATAGTATTGTATTGTGTACCGGTTAAGTATGGTTGTTGGTGTGTTTGTCTATCACTGCTGTAAGTTTGTGGGTTCCTATTTTTTGGACCCTGAATAGACAAACTCACAAAGTCCAACTTGCTAGTGGGCAGCCACTTTTAACAAATCATTAAGGATTGAGTCACTTCTACATCAGTGCATATGTAAAATGTGTGACATATTTGTAGTTACAGACACTGTTTTATACGCTCTTTGAATGGTTTGTATTTGTTGTAGCAGTCCAATAGCACTCATTCAACATTGACAACATGTAGCAGCAAAACTAAGTTAAAAACTCAAGTTTATTGTTTGGGGTTTACATAGTAATACTCCACAAGTGGAGCATTGCTGTTACTTTTTTTTATCTCCAAACTGAACTTGGAAAGACTTCACTCCTTGCCCCTTGTTCCTCTCTTGTTGTCCGACTGAAGGGATCGGTGCCTTGGTGTTCTCGCTCTATCTTGCTCACGCAGAGGACTTGGCCATCTTCTGCATCTCCAGCACGTGCTTCATTTCCTGGGTGCTGGTGGCCTCTTTGTGCTGCAGCAGGTCAGCATGGCCCTTGGTCACACCCCAGCCCTCTGGTGTGGACATGGACGGGCAAGTGGGACGGCCGGATGCGGGAGAGAGATGCTCCCAGTAGTCACGACGGGCCCTAGAGGGGGAAAAGACACAGGTTAAAACAGAGAAGAAAAAATGCACCAAATAATATTATTCATTAAATTGTGTGCGTTTCAATATATTGAATATTTTGGATGGTTTACCTGGCTCTGACCCAGGGTTTTGTGTGCATCTCCAGACCAGCACCCCACATCCCATGTTTCTCAGTGGCAGGGGGAATTATCCCTCTCTCGGGGCTCATCTCCTCTGCTATCGCCCTGATGTGATAAGGCTCAAACCCACAGCAGCCACCAATGAAGCGGATGCCAGCCTTGTAGGCCACTCTGGCATACGTGTGCATGTCCCAGCGGGTCAGGATCCTGGGCTCCAGGGCTGAGGAAGGAAAAAGTAGACAATTGTGAAAAGCTACCAACTACACAGCTGTCACTTGGTGATGTTTTTTGTTTTCTTTTAATGTCCAAGCAGAACATATTACCGAAGGGAAATTCTGGCAGATCGATGAATCCCTGACAGTTGCAGTCGGGGGTGTGGTATGCCAGGGGCTGTACCATGTAGTGAGCCTTCAGCCTGGCCTTCTCCACTCCCTCCTTCATCATCTTGACAGTCTTCACGCAGGTCATTGGGTCAAAGTGGCAGTTGACTCCAACAATCTGGGCACCTGGAGAACAGCGGGAAATGGTCATTGTCATATAAGAGAACACAGCTGACTTTCAATTAAAGAAACCAAAGGATAAAGCGTGAGATTATGTGGGGTAAATTAAATACGTACCGGCCTTCACCAGCCTGACAGCACACTCTCCAGGTGAGACGCCGTGCATGTCTCCCTCCGGTCCGATGCACAAAGAAGCAGCTACAGGCTTTCCGCTGGTCTTCAGCACCTGCACGGCCCACTCTGCCTCCTCAACATGCTCAAAGTACTGCGATGACAGAAACAACACAGTCACCACTTTGCTCCACTAATCATATTTCAGATTAACGTAGCATTGATATGACATGACTTAAAATAAGACATGAATCTACCTCAGCAATCAGGAAATCTACATTCTTCTTCATAAACACGTCCAGCTGTTTCTTGAAGATGGCCTTCACTTCTATTTCACTCTTGCAGCTCAGGTAGGATGGAGTCTGACACACTCCACCAGCTACCATTGCATCTCCTTCGCTGGCTACTTCCCTTGCCAGGTCACAGGCGGCCTCGTTGATTTGTGCCCCCTGAAAGAATGAGGCAGGTCATGTGTTTGTTGATGTCCATGCTTTGTACAATAGGCTACACATCATGTTTATTGATAAATACACAATCAGGGTAAAGTGGAATTTGCAAGATCTGCACAATCTCGCCAGAGCCGGTCTACGGAGAGCCATTCCACTCCCTATTCAGCCCAATTGTACCGAATTTGGTTGCAGTTCCACCAGAGTTCCACTGGGGGTGATCGCAGGCGAGTGCAAAATGAATGGGACTCTATGGAGCTAGACGGCTAAATTTGTCTCTCGCCTGATTGTCGTTGAGAAATCTCAGATTTGATTGTAGTTTTTGTAAGTTCAACATGGATTATAGGTCGAAAGTTGAATGAACGAGTACTTTTGTCCTTTGGATTTCTTACAGGTTGAGTCGTTGTTGGCCATAACACGCCAGCATTCTGCTAATGAATGCTGATTGGTCAGTGAAGGACTGATTACGATCGGAGATCCCGCTTGATGGCATCTGAAGCGGAACCAGAATGTCAGAGTGAATATTTCGGCGTGGTCTTGAAAACATTAGCAAACCTCTTTCTAGCACGTGTATTAACAGGGAGAGCCTAACCTGTCAGCTGTGTTGTCGATGCCTCGAGAGAACAAAGGAAGCGACTCAGAGTTTGCCGTTAAGAAGTATCTCTGGCCGTATATGTGTATGACGTCATTGACATTTTAAAAGGCTTTTTAGAACAAAAAAGCCACTTTAAAAAAACACCCAGCAGTGTGTATTTTCTTAGCCTCCCCTTTCGAATGCAACATTCAAATTACTAGGCAAAAAATTATATCCTGAGCAAAGTGGATTTTGAGGGGTATATTTGAGTGGAACATCTTCCCTTATTAGAAATTCTTTGATCTCGCTAATGTTGGCTGTAAAGGGCAATAGTTGGGTACTCACAGAGAGTCTCAAGTTCTGACCCCTGTTCTCCAGTTTGTCATCGCTGGCGTAGAAGGTGAATGTCTGCATGACATTAGATCCTGCCCTCAGGAACTCCCTGTGCAGCTGCCGCACTGATGGAAACATACAGATTTGTCATTTTAAAGGTACAACTTTGTTTTACTAGGTTTGTGCACCTTCCCTTCACATGGTTTTGGATACAACATGTGTGTGTGCTGTCTTACCGGCCTCAGGGTGTGTGACGGAAGCCTCAGGTGTCCATGGCCCGGCCTTCACATAGCCTCTCTTCTCCAAAGCAAACACGAAGCCTCCATCGCCGATCACAACCTCCCCGGCATTCAGACGCTCAATGATACCCTGCAGGAGTTGAGGGAACCATGCACACACATCACTTGAGCTCCACACTGGATGGTGTACACGCTTATTGATATTTTGTACTTAATATCTCTAGAAATACAACAGGGAAGAAGGCAAAGATGGACGGACAAAATGTATGTGATTTAAAGACAATATACAATACAGGCACAGACATGTGATGTCACACAGTTTTGCAATATTTGTTGCAGTTTGCAGTTAATAAATATACGAATGTCTATGTGTGCATCAACATTTTTTGATTTTGTATCTGGGTATGTGTGAGAAGATGCAGTTTGGGTACCGAAGAGCAAAGATCGAAGCAGTTTTTAGACTATCCAGACTCTCCAGCTGTGACCGCTTTAGTCTAGCTATTTCACAAACCACATGCACGCACACACAAATGCATGCCCACACACTGACAACATTTTCCTCACAACAGCACAGTCCATCAACCAACAGGACAACCCTGACCCACAGTATGTACTTACATTGCATGATGGTAAAGATTTGCATGCTGCATCAACAAAATCTCTGTTCTCTGCAGCATAAGATTGAAGTAATAAACATGCAGTATCGTCGACAGACAGAGTTATTTTACCTTCTTGCCAGGTGCCATCTCTTCTTCCCAGTTTCAGTTAGAGCAATAAGCACTTGGTAACAGCAAACCCCTCTTTTGGCCTGAAGAGTGCAGATTGTTGTTCCTAACCAGCTTTATACTCCTGGGTGAATATAGGAGGATTTCATTTCGGTGCCAAATTCATAACTGCCACGTGTCTGTTTGGACATTGTGCAAGTCTGGCTCACAGATCAATGAAGATGGCATGGGCAGCAGTTGGTTCAGATGGGGACATGCGGTCATTATATAAAAGAGAGATCTGCCAGTTACATGCCAGTTACATTAATATCGCTAGTTTAAACATGAACATACTCCCAAACCATTTGTTCTTTGCTGGCAAATTGTGGGCCACAGTCACAAAAAAGGGTTAGTTTAAAAGACCAGTAATCTTTGAGTTTGCAAAGTAGTTTCCTGCAAATGAGCTTAAATGGTAAAATCTTCATTCATTGTTATTGGTTACACAGCCTGATTATATCAAACCAAATCATTCAGCTGGTTATCTTCTTCTTGTGACCCTGAAATGACTTTACAACAAGTCTCCTCACAGTTGGAACTGTCTGCAAAGGCCTGTAGAGATTGGCGTGTATTATGCACATCTGTCCAATTCAAGTCTTATCAGTCTTGAAACACAAGATGGATAAGACTGGCAATGATTCCAACTCAAGCCCCAGTGCAATGTGATGTGACAGCTTCTATGTGGTTTCATATGATGATCTCACAACAGAAGGGAAAGATTTGGGGTTTGTGTATTTTAACCTTTGGCCATGCAAAGAAGCTATAATAAACTTTATAAAACGGGTAGCTCAAATCAAGCAATTTGATTGGCTGATAACCGTGGTTATAATAACAACATATCACAGCTTTGACGTCTAATTCCTTTGCAAATTCAGTATCACTCAGTATCAAATCGTTCCCTTCTGAGAAAAAAAAGACTAACGAACCGACACAAAGTAGCATAAAAAATGTGGAACGTTTGTGTTGGGCCGAACAAAATGCCTTAGCTGTGATGAAATCACAAAATATCACGGCCTAAAATTAGCTATTGCTTTTTGAAAATGGTCATCAAGTATGGCAATAAAATTACTGATGTAGAGTTGCAACAATTAGGTGAATAAACAATTAGCTGATTGACATTAAAATGTATTTTTTTGATAAGTTAATTGTTTAAGTCATTTTCAAGCAAAAATGCCAAAAATGAGATAGTTCCAGCTTCTCCGTTGTGAGAATCTACTGTTTTTACTTGTCCTACACTATATTAAATTCAATGTACTGTTGATAGGATACAAGAAGACATTTAGTTACATCCCTTTGGCCCAAAGATGTTGCGATGGTCATTTTAAACTTTTTTTGTCTTTTAGACAAGGCGATTAATTAAGAAAATAATCAACAAGTGAATTGATAATGGAAATACTCGTTAGTTACAGCTCTTAACAGATATGTTTTTAAAATTTCAGTCCAGCTTTTCCCAGAACCAGAGCCCCTCTGGACCATTTGTCTTGTATGACAGAAACCAGTATCAGGGTTTGATACGTTTTGAAAAAAACTGGAAAAGTTATGGAATTTGAAAAATGCAAATTCTAGGCCTGGAAAGGTTTTGGAAACATAAAAAGACCCAGAAAGTTTCGGAAAAGTCATGGAATTTTTTTTTTTTTTTTTAACACAGCATAATAATATGTGATTAATAAATGTATTTCACGTAATCTTAACCTCAACGTTCTATTCGGGGTACAATATTACGAATCCCACTATGAAGCACATAAATTGTCATTCATTTTATTATTAAAACTCTGAGGGTAAACTTTAACACAGATTTCTATTCTTATTGTATAATGTCAACTGACTTTTTCAGGAATACATAGTCATGGAAATTTGCCAAAAAGTCATGGAAAAGTCTTGAAAAAGTCATGGAAAAGTATTGGTTAAAATGCGTATGAACCCTGCAGTATTACTCAGGATTTTTTTTAAAACTGCTGCATATGGATCATTGCTTTTATCCAGGTTAAATACTAACACCTCCTGTCCTGCCCACAGTCTTTACAGCTGCCCTTATTTTTTCCATACACATTAAAACAGACACATATTAACACATGTACAAATACACACACACACACACACACACACACACACACACACACACACACACACACACACACACACACACACACACACACACACACACACACACACATAGATACGGGCTATTGACCTTCAGTAGAGTGCTGCTGTTTTCTGTCAGCTCTGGGTCTATCCGGTTTCAGAATGTTACAGATAGGCCTCACTAAGGTGTTTATCAACAGAGTCTGAGTTCAGAAGAACGCCTCAAATCTGTAGTTCACCATAGGATTTAATCTGCTTGTATTGAAGTTGCACAGATCATGTTACCCTCTGCTGATGCAATGGTGCTGTGTGTCACCGGTCACCGGTATAGTTGATACAAGTAGGCTAAAGGGAAAAATGCTTTAGTTTTCGATATACCCCTACCCGAAGTATGCCCAACAATGCTTTACATATCCTCTTAAGTCTCCCACATTAGAAATGGATTCTTGTATAAAAATATTTTACTGCAAAAGTGGTTAAACGATCAGATATTTTGAAATAAATAATAAAACGATCAAAATAAAGCCAGGCTGAAATTGGACATAATACAGCTGAACTCAAGTAATTTAATGATGCAAATTCTGATTGATCCCACGCTTGGTGTTACAGTGGGCAGGGAGTTCATCTACATGTCCGAAAAAACAGAATATGCCCCTCAGTCTACAAAATATAGCTTTAATGAAGAGAGCCGGAACAAGATGATTTCACCAACCTTAAAGCTGCTATCATGTTTCCTCTTTTTTCCAGGCTTTGTGCAAACTAAGTTAACTGTCCCCTGGCTGTAGCTTCATATGAGAGTGATATCAATCTTTGCATCAAACTCTCAGCAAGAACATTTATAAGCGTATTTCCCAAATTGTCCAACTATTCCTTTAAGCCAAATACAAAATGTTTATGGTTAGACTATGTTCCACATCTGGATAAAAAAGGCTCTCAGACAAACAAGAGAAATATTATGAGAAGAAAGACTGGGAGTCTGTCACATTTGGCATGTAGACATTTACCAAACAGAGCAGCCAAAAAGAAAAAAAGTTAATAAAAACGGTTCACCACTCTAGTGGGAAGGTGATGACTGTATCTTGCGTACTAAATAAATGCATACAGAAGAAATACTTTCTCCAAACAGGCAACTAAGATGTTTTTGCACTGGCTATATTTAGAGAGGAGACGTCTGTTTATTATAAGGCATACTCGTTTAACTTGCAGAGACAGCCCAGCAGCACCAAAAGGAACCTTCTGAGGAACCTTCTTCTTTCTCACCCTCAGGCACGACTGTTTAAGTGTGGTACATATTGTTTTTTTTATTGAGCGTTTTGTTTACATGTTTGCGAGTGTGTGCATGTTATGTGTAAGAGCAGAAATAGCTCTAACAGGCAACTGCCTTTTAATGTGTCAAGTGACACTGAAGTGCTGAGTCAGGCAGCACATGGTGGAAGACACCCCCAAATTCCAAGTGCACACTGAACCACAAGCCTGTTGTGAAAAGAGCTTCAGAATGCACCAAAGTGAACACTGCCCACATTACACGCAATGAGGGGACCCAAAGAATCTTGGAATGATACATTTTTTGGGGATTACTTTCCTCCAGTGATCACCTTCTTTTGGACATAAAAAATTAGATCTTTGTGTCTTTTTGTTTTTCCACATCTTCTTCGTTGACTTCCTCCTTCTCTTGTACTATTTTAGAGTTATTACATGTGCGACCATGTGAGGTTGCAACATAGATTTAGTTCTATGAATTCTATGTACATGGTTTATATCAACCATATCCCATTTCTTCTGAGTTATTCCAGTTAGAGTATCAGGAGTTGACCAGCAGCTGTACTGAGAGGCAATTTCTTTTTGCAGCCACAACTATTCTCGCAGGCTGAAGCTGAAGTCTGATTTGGAGGAGGAGGAACTCTTAACAGTGGGCCGGAATGTGTGAAGGGGTGAGGTTTGGGAGTGAGGCTGGCTGGGAAAAAGACCAGATTTGAGGCATGAGATTCTGTGGGTGCACAAAATTGCAAGTTTGCAAGCCCGGTTCTTTCTGTGGGGGGGGGGACACATTTGTTGGGTGAATGACCTGGGCTGACACTGATAAAGTTGGGGTTAACTATTAACTCCTAATGAACAGATAAAGTGTTTGACTTGTCACATGCTCCTTTGGTCAGGTGGCAACAGAAGTAGAACAGAGAAAAGTTGTTGTAGCACCCCAAATTGTTATTCTTGAAATGGGATTATGTTTCACATTGAAAACTGCATTGCAAGTTATTGTAATGTTGCTGTATGTTGATTATTGATGAGCATACCCAAGTCTGCAATTATGTCATTGCACGTCATTGCATGAGTTTTGTGTGTGTACAGTTTGTGAGTGCAGTGAACCCTGAACCAGAAAATTTAAATTATATGTATCAGAGCATATAAAGCCAGCACCAACCCACTTCTTTTATTCCTATATAACCTTTACACATGTTCTGTTTTGTGTGTTGCTTCACTCTCTCCTCTCCCTGTTTTGGAGGGACTCCCTGCCACTGCAGCCCCCTGTTTACCTCCACCCCTTCCTCTGGTCCAATCACAGCTCAAGCTAAAGAAGACATTTTTGCTGAAACTGTCCATTCTTTGTGGATTTGTAGGCCACAGAAAGACAGAGAGACACTGAGTGAGTGAGTGAGTGAGTGAGTGAGTGACTGAGCGACTGAGTGAGTGAGTGAGAGAAAGAGAGGGAGAGCACTCCAAATAAACTCGCTGTAGTCTTTGTTGGCATGTTTCTTATCTTTCTTATGTTTCATTAAGGCACTGGTGGTAAGAAATAGCATTTTGTTGCAATCCACTCATCATGACCTACTTCTTAGGTAGTAATAGTTTTAAATTTAAATAAAAAGAAGGTAGTAAACATGATTCAATGTAATACTACTTTCAGACACAAGAGGGCACAATAATGCACTTTCTTCAGTTAATGCAGTGGCAGTTCTCTCTTATGTACAGAGAAACATAAATCAGATGCTTTCATACAGGAACCAAGAGGTCACTGAATGGTTTGGTCAGTATTACAAAGATATGAATGATGTGTTAAGGCCTTTGCTGTCACCAGATCTCAATCCAGTTGAAATTGAGGTGAGGTGTTGAGGTGTGTGCTCTCCACCCCCATCAACAAAACTCCAAACGAGAGAACATGTTTCAGAAGAACAGTTTTACAAAATGGAGGGTTCGATGCAGAGAAGAGTTTGGGCAGAAGTGCAAGCACTAGAAAGCTGCGAAGGTCAATCTGGGACCACCGTTGTTTCCAATTGCTCTTTAGGGACAAAATGAAGTTTAAGTTGGCTTTTGCCTCTTAGGTGCCTGCATTTGTGCACAAAGTATATAAAAAATGTCAATTCTCCACATTTAAATGCAAATTGTTGATTCAATGTTGAATGTTTTCAGCACATCAGGAATTGTGCAGAACACACAGATTCATTTGTTGGATACAGCTAGAGTAGATTACACAGGTTAACATACAGTACATATTGTGACACATAAAGTTAAGAGAGGGATGGTTTGATTGACTTGTAGTTCACTGTAACAAAGTAGCGGCACAGCTTTTCATTACTTTCTTCTTTTCATTACCTCTTGGTGAGAAGCCATGTAGTACTCTGTAGACGGTTTACAGTAACTAATCTTTTAACTGCTCCTTCTAATTTCACAGTAAAGTTTCACAGCATGACTTCACAGTGAACTGGACAGCTACTCCAATCAGTGCAAGATAATATATCACAAAATCCTGGACTTTTGGCTAGATCATTGATCACAAAACAATGCCCTCTATACATTTGTATGTACGTTTTCATCACAGCTGTATGATTACGAAAAGCATTCTTTAGGAATGACACTCTTTAAATATCATACTGACTTAGCTGGTGTGTGTTGTTTCTCTTTTGTTTGTTAGCAACCACAGAGAGTGTTGTCCAAACTCGAGTCATGAAGTCACCTGCATCCAAGAGTTTTGTCTACTTTGGCAAAACAAGCAGCAGTGTAACACTGTTGATGCTAGTTAGAGTTAGGTTTGAATCTTTAATGTGATTTTAGGAATGAGTCAGGAGATGCTGCTGCGCTCTAGATCATTGCTTATGTCTGGAGGTTGATTAATTTGTTGAGATTAGTAGAAGAGGGTTTGTCAGATGAATACAATTTGGATAAGCAAAGAGTCAAAATGTTTGTAAAGCACGTGGTGAGCCACACGTAGTCTTCAAAATCACCATATAAGATCATCTCTTTAGGTATTTGCGTGCACACTTATGAGTCAGACACAGATTGAATAACCCCGCTGTTTTTGTTTATTAGATTAAATTAAATACAACTTAAGTATCCATCATGGTGAAATTGTGTCACAGCAGAGACGTCAGAGCATTTTCTGTTTTATAAAGTCTTTATTTGCTTGGCTTGTCCCAGCAGGGTCTGTTTGCTCTGGTATGTCCTTGCTGGGTTTTTGTTTTTGTGGTACAAAGTCTTATGTC
Source organism: Sander vitreus (assembly GCF_031162955.1). NCBI lineage: Eukaryota > Metazoa > Chordata > Actinopteri > Perciformes > Percidae > Sander > Sander vitreus. Next base: position 23,176,769 of record NC_135859.1, read on the forward strand.
ACCTTTATGTCATACTTTATTTGTGTCTTATGTGTGTCCCGCTGTGACCTCATTTCCAAAATCAAACTGTATTCTGCTGGGAAATCCCCCCCAAAACAAAAATGGAAATGATGGATTCTCCTTTTTTCTAAATGCCAGTCTGTGACCACACTGCTGCCTACTGTATGTTTATGTTTACCTCACTGGACTGAGGCATTTTAACTCCTAATTAACTGGATTCTTTCTTCAAGGACTATGCGGTATGTGTGTGTGTGTGTGTGTGTGTGTGTGTGTGTGTGTGTGTGTGTGTGTGTGTGTGTGTGTGTGTGTGTGTGTCAACAATATGAGCTCAAAGTATTTTAAAAGAAACAAATAATGTTCCATTTAAGTTTGCAAAAAAATAAAAATGAATCTTTTTGTCATTATTTAATATTCAAGATCTTCATTTCATTTCAAGGCAAAGCTTCACCTCGTGTAGAGGCCTTGAATCAAGTGATAGACAATTGTGAGGGAACCAAACCAACATTTAAAAAGAATCCTGCAATCATATTTTTTTTAATTGGATCTCCTGGGAATTGTTGTCCTTCTCCTTTATACCAGTAGTTTCCAACCTTTTTGTCTTCTGACCCCTTACTGTAAAATAAAGGTCCATTTATGAAGCTTGGTCACAGGTATCAGAGATCCAAAAGCTATAGCATTCCGACCAAAGAGTTTTGAAATGGTGTCATGTGAATAATTAGTTGATGTGCAAAGAGGTAAAAAAGTTAAAACTACCAACACTGACCAATACTTCACAAAAAAAAAACTAAAATCCCAAACAAATATTTTTATTATTTTCCTATCACATTAAACATCTTGTGACCCCTCAGATTTACCCCAGGTTGGGAACTGTTGCTGTTTGTTATGTTTCTTATGTCAAAGTTGTTTTTGCATCTGCTAAAGTTTGTATGTGTGACGCAATCATTAATAAGTATCTATGGTTTGTTTCTAAATTATGTTCTGAAAACTCATAAACCTTTTCTTTGAATTTATATGAAACAGCACCCCTTACATCTTAAAAATTCTGGCATGATTTATCTATTGGTAGTTTCAGAATCAGTACAGGTATATATATATATATAAGCAGGTGCTTAGAATATATTTTAACATAACAAGTTCAGATTTTACCCTATAGTTTTAAAGGTGAGTCAGATGTCAGGTAAGTCCTATATCCTCATCTGCAGTATGTGGGCCATATTAAGTGACGCTGCTTCTTCATTTTTCTTTCTTCGTTTAGTTTTAACTCTTGGAACTGCTACATGATTTAATCCAGACTTATAGACAAAACAGGAATAGTTTAAACATTATTCCAAAACACACCAGAAGCCATTTCTTTTTTCTATAATTCCATCCATAAGTACATATTTAAAGCCCTACTGCAATTACAGTAACACAATTATACCAGCACTTATTTTCACACACATATCTGTGCACTCATGCACCAGGAATGGCATCATGGCATAATCCCACAGCCACTAACCGTCAAACCCAATCATCTCTCCCAGTGTCTGCATTTCTCATGGAGTTGCCCTGCAACTATAAGAACATCTTCCTGCCCCTGAGACCGGAGCGCTGTGGTGACCACACTTATCTATTTACAGACTTTTCTGCCTCCCACAGTGTTCTCACCAGGACGACACACAGACAGATCTGGTGTGGAAAGAGGAAGTCCTGAAGGCAGGGCCAACCAAATGAGGCTCGGCTGCTGTGGAGAAGCAAGGCACCATGTGAGCGAGGAGACAAACTGTAGGGTATGAAGTTTGAGGCTGTGAAGAATGTCAGGAGGGCGGCGTGAAGAGCTGCACTCAACAAACTCCCACTGCAGCATCCCAGAGAGGAAATGAGAGCTGGTGTTAACAGGCTGGGAAGAGGAGTTGCTGTGTGTGTGTGTGTGTGTGTGTGTGTGTGTGTGTGTGTGTGTGTGTGTGTGTGTGTGTGTGTGTGTGTGTGTGTGTGTGTGTATTAGAGCTTTGTATATGGCTTGTACAAAATAACAAAAACAGCATGCAGCGATAATGCAGTAAACACCAATGTGGTGAAACCCACAATGCTTGAGTTATACAGTCACAAACACTGCAAAATATTGGGGGGGGCCTAAAAACGTCATGATGACAAGTAGACCCTTATGAATTTTGACACCTTTTGGGATCTGTGCTTACCATAATTTCTGATAGTCTAAACAAAAGCTGCACTGGATGAGTTTCACCAAACGTACATTACATGAGTTTAATTGAATGAGAAGGAAAAAGACGTCCAAATAATCACATAATGAGCTGACTGAAGTGATTTTAGTGCTTAACTAGAGTTACTGCCTTGCAGTTGTATGCCTTTGCCAACCAGTGAAGTTGCAGTTTACATCCATGTCTGTCCAGACACATATAATATATGTAGTGAGGACTTTGAAGCAATTTCATAAAAGGTATTAAGTGTAGTTTTTGGGCGAAAAATGGATGCTTCACACACATCTTCAACCCGGCAGCACAGAAGATCTATACAATCACCACAGTTTCAACGTGGGCACCCAAGATTAGGATCACCAATTCAGTAACCGACCAAATGTCTCCCATTCTATTCCTGAGTTATGGCGTTGAATAATGTCCAGAATAAACGATTTCTGCAATACATTATGATGTCACAGTGAAGTTGAAATTTGATCTTTTGGATAAAAAATATCATCACTTCATCATATTAAGTGACGCTGCTTCTTCATGTTTACTTTTTACTCTTGGAACTGCTACATGAGTTAATCCAGATTCATAGACAAAACAGGAATAGTTTAAACATTATTCCAAAACACACCAGAAGCCAGTGCAGAGACCTGAGAAAAGCCAACTGTTTCCATCCTGCATATAATGAAAGCATGAACGTATGTTATTTCCAAACCTGTCTGTAAAGCATACCTCTGTTACTTTCTATGTTGAGACTCAAGTGACTCTAAACAGCATCTATATGGACTTCATTCAGCAATGTATCACCTTCACCATTTAACATTACTTACAAGCCACACAAATCCTTCAAAACATGCTGTAGGGGCCCAGTGTCATTCACTGTTTCCCAGTGTTTTCAGTGTATATGCCCTCCCTAAAAAGTGTATATGCTCCCAGTGGGACAGTCAGTCCCTGAGTTGTCACAGTTCCACAGACCACACTGTAATAAGTGTGGTTCATGTCTCTGGCTCAGCTTCCTGTGTGAGAAGAAAGGAAGGAACAGACAGTTTCTTTTCTATAGGAGGAGACACAGTATGCACAGGGAAGCTTATCTGAAATCTTTTCTGGAGCCTCCCATGAAGAAACCATGGTTGAAAATGAAATGGTTCTCTTATTACTTAGTGCTGAATGCCTGGTGAAACAACACAGAGCTGGAGACACTGCTGTCTATACCAGTGGTCCCAGGGGTCCTTGAGGGGGTCCCAGGGGGTCCTCAGCAAAAGGACCACAGTTGAAAATTAGCCGGCTGACTAACCCTGGCACATTTACAGAAATGTTGATTAATGTGCTTTGTCCTTTATAAATAAAAAAAAAGTGGAATCATGTATTATTACTATAATTCCATCCATAAGTAGCACAATGACAGAATGTATGACTATTTAGGTTTATAAGTTTTATGCACATTCTGTAATAAAACATCTTAAAGCAAAAGGGGGATGAAAATGTGGTCCGTGGTCTAATTTGCGGGTCCTTAACGTGAAAAAATGTGGGAACCACTGGTCTATATGATTCCACAAACAAATATGTAGTAAATAAACAACTACAACCGGTAGCCGGTAAGCTTAGCGTAGCATAAAGAGTGGAAACAGGGATAACGGCTAGCCTGGTTCTGTCCAAAGGTAGTCTCCCTTTGCCAGACCCTCCTTCAAAGCGCGCTGAAGGAGGGTTTGGCTACTCCAAATAGCATTCGGGGATGGGAGGAAAACATGCTCTGGTTTATTGGCATTTCTTTATACCAATCAGAATCGTCATGGGCGGTGCTAAACTCCGCACAGAGCCGCTGCAAAATAGTCATGCGAGAGAAAACTCAGATTGGACAGATATTCTAGCTAGCTGTCTCAATTTACCATGCAGAGATCTGAGGAGCAGTCAACAATAGTCCTCATTAATCCACCGAATTTAAAATTCCAACACAAAGAAAGCGGAAGGAAACGGAAAATAGGCTACACGCATCCAGCGGTATTTCCTGCTGTAAGGGAGCAATCCCAGAAGTTGAACGTCAAGGATATAGTCTAGTCCAAAGGTAACAAAATCCACCTACCAGCACCTTCAAAGAAAAAACATGTTATATATTCTTTCTTTAATTTGTACAAAGCCAAAGTGTAAAAGTGGCATGTTGTGGTTTTACAGGGTGTTTTTGCAAGAAAGCAGATGGATGTATTTCCTAAAATGTAAAACTATTCTTTTAATGAAAAGTCCAAGTAAAAAACAATGCGAGTCAGGTGTAGGTCTTCCAGGTATCTGAATGCTGACCATTATGACAAAAACATAGCTGAGATCCTTTCAGTCCTTTTAATACATAAGTATAATAATTTAATATGCAAGGCAACCAGCCTCAGTATTGTTCTGAGATTTTATCAGGTCACTCACAACTTTATATTTGAAGGTTTTTGCTTTCAAGACTCAAACAAAGTCTTTAGGAAGTCAAGTCCTGTCCAAGTCTTAAGTCCTATTCTTTGTGACTTAAGTCTAACTGGTCTAACTCCAGTCCAAGTGTCAATAATCAACACCTGAAAAAAACCAGTTGGTACAATACAGGGAAATATTGACTCAATTTGTAGCAGAAAAGGGGGTTTATTGCAATGCAATCAAAGATATATTCCAAATGATAGTTCACTATCTCTGAGTGTATCCTACTTGTGCCCGATGAGAAAATGCATTGATTCTCTGTCTATTGGGGGGGGGGAAAGGAAAAACCCGTACAAAGAAAAAGCTGAAAAGAAAGCGTGAATAAATCAGTGTGTACGCGTTTATTGGAGGAGTTTATGGGAAGCGAATTTACGGATTCCAGAAACTCGCCATCATCTTTCACATCATCTCTGCAACTTTTCTTCTGCTTCTTCTTTCTCTCTGACAAACGGAGTGGGGGAAGGGAAAAGGGGGAGGGAGGAGGGAAGAGGAGAAAGGTCGACGTCAGATGATAGTGGGCTGGCTTTATGTGAGTGGAGAATAACGTCCTGAAGAAAGGAGACTCAAGTGAATGAGCGTTGGGGCTGCACCGGGAAGAGAACCAGCGTTTCAAAACAAAGGACAGGGACAGCTTCTTCACGTTTGCGCCTGCAAAATCTCTCCACGTTGACTTCCCGTGAGTAGAAGATAATGCGAGAACAAAACATAATGTAGCTGTTTTAGGCACTTATTCCACACATCTCCTCTTTGGCTGGCAGATATGACTCATGTTGCTGAAAGTGTCATTAATGAAACGGTTGTTCCTGGATTGAGTTTTACACACACACGCACACTGCACAAAATCTTACTTCTTAGTTCCTCAAACTGTCAGTAAAACTCCTTAAATCTATTTTCTCAGAATCAAGCTTTTAATTGCAATTGTTTATTCCCAGCTGTTATTAAGGAGTTGGAGTTTGCATGCTTCACTGACTCTGAAATGGCCACCTGAAGACAATTTGAATGGTATTTAAACGTTTTTTTGGAGGGATGTGGATTGGGAGAAAGTGAGATATCTACAGTTGCAACTTTTTGTTCAGGTGCAACATCTGGTAGCAGTTGGATATGTGATGACTGTGATGAGAGAATGCACCTCCATGAGAAGCCTAACTACTTATTACACAGCACTTTTAAAAAAAATTGTTTTTATTGTTTTAATTTCTTAATCCGTCTTTCACACATGTCCATGCAGCAGCCCTTTGCGCTCAATTTTTTTCTTTCCACCACAAGCCCATGTCCTTGAAGTGTAGGGAGGGGAGCCACCCATGGAGCGGTCTGCCTGATACACACTGCACTGAGAGGGGAAGTGATGCTACATCATAAACTAAACAAAACCAGGAAAATGTTCAGTGTTTATTCTAGCTGAGTTCAAGGACAAACTAAAGTGAAATGATGGTAGGAGGGAATTACTACTGTCATTCAGAAAGCACTCAAAAACGTTTACACTGTTACAAATCAGCTTTTTAATATCCAACAAATTCCAGGATTTATTTTATGGTAAAAGTGTGCTTTTATTGACTTTAGTGTGATTGCCCTAACCTGCCTTCTTTTCCTAGAATGAGTTTTGACAACCCTCAGCCGACAAGTGCAAACTTGTTACGTGTCACTGGATGGAGTAATGTGATGGTAGCAAAAGGAGATATTTTTCAGTAGCGAAAAAACAAGCTGTGCTTCTTAGTAAATGGAGAAAAACTGTCTTGTGGCTATATGTCAAATTGATTTATTGAGGTTTATACCAGACAGTAGATAAATGGGTAACTCTGCCTCTTCTGCATAGCATAGCATTGACAAAATGTATCACAAAGTTTTCATATTGTAGGGTAATTAATGGAAACCAGTAGCTGCCTGGAAGGTCGATATCTAAAAACTGTTATAATTTAAGAAGTAATATGAAGTATAAACAACTATTAGTTATTAGTAAACATGCAAAAAAACACCTATGTGGTCCAAACATCACTGTAATAGGAACTGGAGTTCTTAAGAACAAAGTTTGTGGTACATCCATCATCTTTGTAGAAACAGAGAGCAGAAGAAATGAGGAGGGGGTAGAGTAAGGCCATGTCATTCCTGTCTTTGTGTAAGTAAAATGTGAGAGTCACTGATGGACTTTGTGTGTCAGAAACTGTGGGGCCACTATAGAGTTGGCGCAGGGAGTGAGGGGCCGGGGTGTTGCACAGATTGAAAAGGTTAGGGGCCACAGCGGCCTGTCTTTGAGAATGAGGGAGTGCATTCTGGGCCAACGGTGGCACGTCTTTGAGAGCTGAAGAGTGAGTGAGGGGGCCGGTGTCGGCACGTCTTTGGCAGCCTTTGTTTGGGTTGAGTGGCACCAGATGAAGTGGGCTGATTTTATTCAGGCTTTCTGGCACATACACTCACAAAAACATGCGCACAAACGGGCTTGGCTGATACTTTCCTTTTGGGAAGTCATGCGTTTTAATGCAATTATAACCTGGACGAGTGAGCAAAGGCTGGCACCTTTTCACAGTTTATGGGTGTGTATTTGTTTTTTGTTTGTTCGTCAGTAAAGTGGGCTGTATTGTTTCAGTACACTGTTGGAGGGCTTCTCCCTGTTGACTTGTTGTTTACATTTCTATGGCCTCTTATTGTCATCGAAACCTCAGGCCCCTGGTTGTATTTGAAAGCTAGAACTGCTGGCATGTCTTCATTCTTTATACACAGTCGGGGAACAACATTTAAAGACTTCTTACAGCTTGAATTGTTTTACAGTGTTTAATCTGGGTCTGTAAAATAAATCTAAACTAACTCTGGAGCACTAAACATGCTTTTGATGGCTGCCTTCACTCACTGGCTGAAGTCATGAGACACAAGTTGTGGTAAATGCCTATCCATGGGAAACATTTTCTCCTCTTGCAACTCTTTCATTCACTGTTTATGGAGGGCTACCAAAGCAGTGGCTCACATGGTTATGGTTAGCAAGAAAGAGCTCTTGAAGAGAGCAGCTCGGGTTGTTTCATAATATCTGGGAGGATTGAGAAAGCTTCATGTAAACCAAAGAAGCTGAACTCATCTTTGTGTCTCTTGGTGCTTTGTATATTTGGCATGACTTATTGTTTCCTCTGTTTGTAGCATGCTGTGAAAGCAGGTGGCTGTTAAGGCTACAGATTTAGGTGTGGCAATCAAAGGCAGCCATAATGTACAACTCATTAGTTTTGTGTGCAAATTCTCTCATTTTAGTTTTAAAGGTTTTGCTCAAAGGTTTGGCATTTCAAATCTGATAGTAGTCACGGTTTGGGTTTCACAAGTTCCCAAATCTGCCTGTCAGACTGCTGGTGGCAAAGAAGAGCTGGGTGTTGTTCAGTAGATATAAATGAGAATTTAAGGGGCATCGCTGAAGGGCATGGGTGTCTCTATTCTGGCTATGTTACAGCTTGCCTGCTGTTCTTGCATCATCCCCAACAGAACAGAAACTTGATGAAGACTGAGAGTGACGCCTTAGTTGAAAATGAATAAGCAATTGATTGAGAAAGTTTAGGGTGTGATATTTCCTAGATATATGGGAGATGTATGCTCAGTATTCAAGCTACATTGCTTCATTCTACCTCACTTCACCTGGAGCTCAACTGCATTCTTTTATGAACGAGGGATATGTTTGGTCCTGCCCAACCCTGACTGGGATCATACTAGTTTCACATCTCTTGTTTTTATTTTTTTTATTTTCCTGATTCTTGGAAATACAGAGGGGGGGTTATTCCCTCATCAGTGGTCTGTGATTCCCTCACTGTCCACATCTTGTTTGAGTAGCTGTGTGTAGCCCTGAAGATGGCGAAGCAGCCTCTTATGTGGTTTTGGTCAGAGGGCCTTCCTCCTGGCTGGTCCAGATGCATGACCAGGCGCAGCAGCTTAGGGAACAGATTGCCTTGGTTTGAGGTTTCTGGTTCAGGATCTGTGTGTTAAGACAAAATGAGCTAATGGAGTCCTCCCAGCCCAGATCAACTGGGGGGTCATCTGATCTGGGTGGGTGATCCAACAGCTCAAATACGCTTTCCTAAACAGGGACAAGCTCATGCCCATTATAGAGAAACAAAAGTGTTTCCATCATCTTTCACAATTGTATTTATGTAAATAGATGCAAACTCTGAGGGCTCTGTCTAACCTCTTTATAGAACAGTCTGGTTCAACTGTGATGTGCTTTAGATCTCTTAACCACCCGCCTTCAGTCCTCATTCACTTTCACTCTCTAAAGCAGACTACAGTGGCCAGCACTCATTACCTCAGCATTTTGGCATGCTACCAGAGCCTTTGCTGATATCTCAGACTAATTACTGTAGATTTACTACTCAGCGGGCTCCTTTTAACTAACGGCCAACTGACTGACCCACATATGCCTCATATCCACTGCTTCCTCTGGGGCGTTGAAAGGGCTCGGCTCAAACTGATGTTACGCTTCATTAGTAGAATTTTTTTATTGAGCATTCAAGCTGCTTGGCCAACAGGTTTTCACAGCCAAACATGTAGTCCACATGGCTGGCTGTTGGCCTGTGGGTTGTATTTTATTTGTAAATTCCATGAGAGAAAGTTTGTCTCATAGCAGCATGGAGACTGTTCATGTTGGCTTGCTGAATGAAGGATTGGAAAACTGTGTAAGTTGGCTTCAGGCCTTTACTACATGCATATAATCCTGTGTGGCAGGCTTGGTTTCTGTCAGGACAGGGCAGCGGTGTGGGAATGAGCAGGTCCAGATCAGATGCAGAACCACATTACTGCTTTCATCTTGTAGCATATCTACTGTATCATCAGTCAAACTCAGCATCGTGGAGAAGTCATGAAAGAAGCATAAGACTCCATGATCTATCAGTGTTGGTTGTGATGATGCATATCTATGATGGTGACTCCACAAGCACACGCAGAGCTGCAGTAACAAAGATCTGACAGTTTGAAGATAGATATCTATCAAAAGCAACTGGGAGGCTGAGACCTCTCACCTACAGTGCCTTGATCGCCTGGTTATGAATAAGTTATAATTCTGTGTCTGATGTGCCGTGAAGTGTAAATGGCTCCTCCCTCATCGCTCACATAAACACGCAGAAAATCTTGACCTTCTCAAGGAAGTGTTGTTAAAGTACTTTCCCAGAAGTCTATTCAACAACCAGCAAACAAGCGGAAAGTATTCATAATTTTCAGGATGTAGTGACCTTTCTGCTTGCTAAATGACACATTAAAACATGTATGCATGCAACCAAACACATGCAAATCACTAGATGTGCAGATTAGAATATCAAATGCAAATGATTGGAGCATTAATAATCTAGTGCTAAAGACATATTAGGTGTTTTTCATTATCAGCCAATATGTAGCATTTCAACAGTACTGATACTCCTTTTCGTATCAAATAAAGATGTTAAAAGAGGTCATTGTGTGTGTTAGAATCATTAATGTACATGTATATGTACATTACATACTTCCTCAAAATGCTGTGCTCCTTACCCCACTATAAAAAGTCCCTTCAAGTTTTCACCTCCCTTTGAGTGCAGTCCTTAGTGAGACTACAGAGAACCATGATGAGGTATGAATGAAGAGATTTCCTGTAAGAACTGGGGGAGATCACACAAGGTGCCTGCTGATTGCCTCGACAAGGCATGTTTAGGCTCCATCCCTGTAGTTTAAAGAGGCAGAGCTGCTAATTTGAGGGCTTTGTAGTCTCAACAGACAGCACCATGCCTGGCCTGGATGGACTATAATCAGCTGTAAACAGAGGGCTCCACGGAGAAACCAAAACTGTAGCCTGGATGGCTGAAAATAATAAAGTCATTCAAACAAACATGCACATTTACTGTACACACATACCTTTACACACGTATGTTTATTCAGGATGCACACACTGAAAAAAATACATTTCTTTATTGTCATGGTTGCAATAAATAGCGCTCAAACACTGTCTGTGTGGTGAGTCAGGCTAAGTGAGTGCTGTTGTGTGAAACCATTGTAACAAATGCAGAATGGAAACTGTGATCACAATAAGGAGAGCCATGGTTTTGTGAGGAGGCCAGGAATAAACTCAAGGACTGTGATAGAATAGGGCACACCCCAAACCATTCTGAAATACATAAACACACTTCAAATACTGTACCTGATTATATTGTACTTTTCCTTGTTTCTGTAATTCTCTGGAAGTAGAATAACAAATGAAAACATGTTTCCCTTAGATATTCTTTTCTTATTTTCTGCAGAAACCTGTGTGACGGTCTAAATTGAAAGTAGATAGGTTGACAGATCATCCTCACGATACATGCCCCTGAAATTTTGCTCAAACTAAGTAGATGGAATGAGATGAACTTCACTGGGAATGTTACAGATAAACATCACTTTCAAACTCAAGACAAAGCAAACCTGAGCACAACAAACCTGTCGCAGCTACTGCCAAACTACTTTAAAACAACCATGAATGTCAGACACGACCGAATCCTGCTGAACTGAATTACACCCACATCTTAATTGTTTCAAATCTCTTACCGGCGCTCTTCAGATGTTCCTGTCATGCCTGTGACTTTGTTATTGTGACCCAGTTCAGCTGGTTTCTACTCGACCCCGACCTCAGATGAATCAGTCAGCCTTTTTAGTCGCATGAGATAATGCTCTTTTGTGGCTGAAGTGTTTTTGCCTTGAACTGACTCAGATCGTTTGTTCATTCCCTAAAGATGTAGTGGGATGATTAACCACCCCGAATGGAAGCTGGCGGGGAGGTTATGTATAACCTTAACCATCCTTATTCTCCTCAGGGCGTCAGACTGACTCGTAACTCTTAATGAATGTTTTTGTGCTGAACTTTTCATCACTAACAAAATGACACATTCAGTAAGAATTAGGGTGAGAAAAGTTAAAATATTTTTGTAATTTGTGTGAATAGACCCATTGAACTTCTCACAACCTTTTTTTGGGAGATCACTGACTATACCAGTGAGATCCCCCAAGACAGCAGAGTCGACTATGCTGCGTTTAAACTAGATCCCACATATTTTCCTGTGTGTATCATAATGCTGGATGATGACATCAGAGGGCTTCTGAGAAAACCTCCTTTCTCCCATGAGACCACGGCCGTGCCGAGGCCAGTGTGTTCACAGCAACTTAATCATAACATAGCAACAGTATCACAATCACTTTGATTGGGACCTATACACGCTCCTTATACACACACACACACAGGACTGAGAGCTCTGAAAATGTCATCTGTTACAAGTTACAAGTTATTTGTAATCAGGTTTTGATTTCTGTTGAATAAAGAACAAAGAAATTAAATTTTTATTCAGTCTGTAATTTGAATAGTGAACTGAATGATGGAGTTCCAGTTGATGTCATGTGTGTTCTTAAAGATTATTCTTTTGGGGGCTTTTTCCCTTTTATTATAGTGACAATAGATAGACATGAAAGGGGGCGAGAGATGGGGGATGACACGCAGCAAAAGGCAGCAGGTCAGATTCGAACCCGCTCCGCTGCAGGACTCAGCCAACATGGGGCGAACACTCTTATTGGGTGAGCTAGAGGCTGCCCCATCGTGTGTTCTTGACAGCAGTGAGGATCTGGCATGTTACACTGTGTGTTACTTTAAGAATGCGGCATGCTGCAACAGAGCTCTGCGCTGATCTGTGTTGACAGCTGCTCTGTGGCAAAACACACAAGGCTTCTGTCATTTTGCAGATAAAATTAATCACAGAAAGGCCCAGTAATTGAGTAAAATGTAAAATGACGACGGTATAAACCTGAAGTTTTGTGTGTGTGATTCATCTTGACTGTTCCAACAGACATCTGGATGTGTTGCTCATGCTACACTCGCAGCTGTCTTTTAGTGAATGTGAAGTAGCACTCTGTGGGAAGATCTTGGGTCTGTTTGATGACAATGGAACACATTAGACATCCTGTGGGGCAAACACAAGGGAGCTTGATGATTCATAGTGGATGAGGAAACCGGTCGCCGTTCAGCCTTCTTACACTGAGTCCCTCATTTCTCCCCCTTTTCCCCTCGTACACAGTGTCAGTTACTTCCACGTCATATGTATACAGATTCTGTGTGTCTCTGACCCTCTTGTGTCTCTGTGTCTGTAGGTGTGCTTTTCAGACGGTACCATGGCTGAGGGAAGCTGCTTCGGTGCGTTGTAGCTATTAGGGATGACCAGAGAAGAAGAAGAGGGAAAAGCAAAGAAGAAAGTATCGTGAGAGAAGGTAAAACATCTGCTCAGAGAGGATAAGATCAGAACAGGGAATCTACTGGATCTTTCTCTTTGTAAGGAAAGGAATTTAAACTCTCCAGTATCAGTGCTCTTTCCCTTTAAAGGGCATCAAGGCTTCACATTTTTTATCATTTTATTTTTTATTTTTATTGGTTGTTACCTTCTAAGAAAGAGTTAACACCATGTGCCATGTTATTGTAACATGCCGCTCCATGCTCTGGACACTGCTCAGTATTGTAGTGGCCTTTGCTGAGCTCATTGCCTTCATGAGCCCTGATTGGCTGCTGGGATTCCCCCGGTCGGACTCCAGTGCGAGCGGGGCGGGAGTGGACTCTGGCGAGTACCGGCCGTCTCTTGGCCTCTACAGCCGCTGCCTTCGTGTCGGGGCCCGGGGAGTAGGGGTGAGCTGCGGGCCCTACGCTGGGACGTTTGGAGAAGTGGCCAGTGGCTTCTGGCAGGCTGCCATGTTGTTTCTGGCAGCAGGGGTGTTAGTGCTAGGAGGAGTAGCCTGTATCTCCATCTTCAGCCTGTGTTTCCAGAGCATCCTGAAGAAGAGCATATTCAACATCTGTGGACTGCTCCAGGCTATCGCAGGTGAGATATCTGTCTGTGTTTAACACATCTGACACAGAAAAAGTAGTTCTGTGTCCAGATCTTCCACACAAGCTGTGCTCTCAGGAATCAGTTCCACTCAAGTTAGACTGTATTTTATTTGAGTTTTTGAGAAAAATAAGAAAACACTGGAAGAGAGTGAGAGAGATGACATGTAACAAAGATCCCCAATTTAAATCAAACCCCACATCCCATAGCACAGTAGTGTATCTTAATCATACATAATGTACACTTGACTAAACTTATAAAACTTGAACTCAAAATTCACATGATTTAATTTTCTAGTTTATTTCTTTCTTTCTTTTTTAAATATATGTTAATGTCAGACATTGAATGCATGTCTCTGTCCTAGTAAAGGCTGGTGTATGTATATATATATATATATATATATATATATATATATATATATATATATATATATATATATATATATATATATATATATATATATATATATATATATATACACACACATACACATGTATGTATGTGTATATATGTCTGTGTGTGTGTGTATATATATATATATATATATATATATATATATATATATATATATATATATATATATATATATATATGCAGGTGCTTAGAATATATTTTAACATAACAAGTTCAGATTTTACCCTATAGTTTTAAAGGTGAGTCAGATGTGTGTATATATATATATATATATATATATATATATATATATATATATATATATATATATATATATATATATATATATATATATATATATATATATATATATATATATATATATATATGTGTGTATATATGTGTGTGTGTGTGTGTGTGTGTGTGTATATATATATATGTGTATGTATATATATATGTGTGTGTATATATATATATATATGTGTGTGTGTGTATATATATGTGTGTGTGTGTATGTATGTGTATATATATATATATATATATGTATATATATATATATATATATATATATATATATATATATATGTATATGTGTGTGTGTGTTGTATTTACAGTATATGACCATATCATGTTACTAAACCAAACCAAATGCATGCTAAAATGCTACAGACAAACAAGATGATCTGCTATGATTTCTGCTAAATAGAGGTCTGAAGTAAAAACTGAAAAAATGATCAAATAGTTTGTACCTATTTCTTTTTGTTTGCAAAAATATGTAGTGTTAATCATGAAATGTATATGTATATTGCATGCCCCCCAAAAAACTGAAATATACACATTTATAGGCTATGCTTCCTCTGGGTTCACATGTTTAAAGTTGCCAGTAAAAAAGGAAAGAAATTGGAAGATTCCACAGAATAAGCACTCTCAGGGAAACAGGAAAGTACCATGGGCAAACATAAGAAGCTGAACAGCTCCTCACTTGCTACCAAAGCTAATGGTAATAATCTGGGATCTGTGACGAAGAGTTTGTAGTGGTTACGCGTCCATGCAAGCCTATTGTATGTTTTATAACCATGCCATGGCCTTAAGGGAATTTCTGTGTTGCTATTGAGATTACAAGTTGAAACATCTGCGTTTTCAAGTTGGCAACATCTAGTGGCGTTCCACTGAACTTTTTCCCTAGTTGGAGGTTGGATATTCCAACCAAACCTCTCCAAGTCTTTTTGCATTATTCTATAACAATGAGCTCCTTCAGGTGTGTTTGGCTCGACGGGTCTGTCGAGTAGGTAATCTATCATTATGTGACATCACTGTTGAAGCAGTCAAATGGGGTCTTTGCTTTCATCACAAATCAAATGCTTGTCAGCTGGAAAATACACCTATTCTTCACCTGAGCTGAGTCACCATGTTCCCAGGTGCACTGTGATCTGTCTGTGCTTCTAGCCCCGATGTTTACGTGTACGTGAACCTTGTCTCATTATCTGCTCTCCCTGCAGGCCTGTTGCTGATGGTGGGCCTTATGCTGTACCCTGCCGGTTGGGGTTCAGAGAAGGTGATCAGCTACTGCGGCCCTGAGACCTTGCCCTTTAGACCGGCTCTGTGTTCACTCGGCTGGGCATTCTACGCAGCGATAGGAGGAACTTTGGGATCCTTCCTGTGTGCCGTTTTGTCCGCACAAGCTGAGATTGCCACCTCCAGTGATAAGGTTCAGGAGGAGATTGAAGAGGGGAAGAGTCTGATATGCCTGCTCTGAGCCTTCAAAAACCTTGGGAAACTCCAGGAAATCGTCCTTGGTGTAATTTCTCTGATATGGCCACTTGTAGATCTCAGTGGAGGGAGGACAGACATTGTGTTGAGTGATTTTCTTCATACAAATAATCAGCTGGTTGTTGAGAAGATAGAAGCCTCTGTAACCACTTTCTAAATCGTAAGGCCTAAATGATGATTGATGAAACTGCCAAAAAGGCTACAGCAGCATTACCTGTAGACTTGTCCAATGTTTTTGACCAAGATACTGTTTATTTTTGTAAAAATGATTTCCTTAAACAAACCACTGTACTGAAAAAGCAGATTAGTTAAATAAATTGGTAGTGGATGTGTTGTTAGCGTTATTGTGGACAGGTTAAACACTGCCAGTCAAACAGTGTGTATGTTTTTAACATCATTATAATGTTCCTTTACACGGTTCACCTGCAAACCTCAACAAACCACTGAATACAAGCAGATGTGTCCACTCGAGTTCCGTGTGTGTGTGTGTGTGTGTGTGTGTGTGTGTGTGTGTGTGTGTGTGTGTGTGCGTGCCGCAGACATAAACTGTTGAGGTACTCTAAATGTCCATATGCTCTGATTGTATGGCACAGCAGGACAGTACAACTCTCTAGCTAACTTTACATGTGCCACTTAAGGGATTGTTCACTTTAAAGGGAGTTTCCCCTGTTAGATTGTGTGTGGGTCTCTTGCAGCTTATTAACTGGCAGTGTGTGAACAGAGCAGAAAAGGAACAGAGGCTCGCCATATGTTTCACTGTGACGAACTTTGAGGGGATGTTTGCTCACAGCCAGATAAAGCAGGCTGCACCAGAGCTTTTCATGGGTTACCTGACACACCATAAAGACACAATCTGGCTTTGTAACGATGTCCAAGACACAAACAAGTTGATAAAAATTCAAAAGGAGTTTGTGGAGTCTTTGCTAGATGAAATGGGTAATTAGTGTGACCATGACTAAGAGAGACCTCTTTTTGTTTGGTACTTTTGGAAATGACCTGATTGTCTTTTGCACTTTGTCCTTAATTTCACATTGCTTCAACTTCTGTTCACGTGTTTTCATTTTCCCATCCATGCTTCATTAAGTTGCTGTAAATGTAACATGGGATTGCTTTTTTTCATTTTAGATGAGATGTGCAATAATTCAACTATAGTGTTTTTGCTGTGAGAGTGAGTGGACAGAGGATGAGACATTTCTAAACTGTGCTTAAATTAATATGTTGACTGTCTGCTGTTTTTGTTACATTAACAAAAGAGTAACAGCATCCGTGGCACATTGTATGATACTGCATGTATGAGAGGTTATGTGTTAAGAGAGATTGTCTGTATTTTGTACTCAAATAAACTAGGCCTTCTTTAGTAATTCTATGGGTGATATGTTTGTAAAACCTTTTCTTTCACGAAGTTCCTTTTTTCATGTTTCTTTCCTGGTAAAACCAAACTTCCTGAGGAAACACTGACACCTAGAGATGGAAAGAAGACAACACAGAACAGTAGCTCATACCAGTGCTTCCCAACCAGGGTTGCAAAATAATTTGAGGGGCTTACTTTGTCAATCCTCTTAAACCTGGTTAAATGTAAGTTTGACCAGTGAACATCAACCTTTTGGTTGAACTACTCACAAATCCTGTATCTGGATTATATTGTTGATCCTGGACAAAAACTGAGAATGGGTCATGAGGAGACATGGCTTCCTTTTAAAGTTTACAAGGCTGGTTTGTAAGACTGGCTTATTCCACTGATGCTAAGCAAATATTTGGTGCCAATTTTGGTTTAAGTATTTTTTTGACAATGTACACATAAATGTTATGTAACTTTCTGAAAATAAGTAAACCAATATTTCTTTCAAATTTTATTTCATGTTAATACCATAAATATACAAAACTCAAACTATTCCACATGCGACAAAGGCCAGACAAGAGTGCATTACGTTTTCTTTTTACATGGGATTGTTAATGGGGATCAAATGTATTAACTTTACAAAATATACAGGTGTCCCTTTTGAATGAGTTTCTTCTCTGATTCAGTGAAATAACATGTTCACACGTCAAAAACAGTTTTTTGTCAGAAAATACATCGTTCTGTACTGCCGACCAGCACGCCCAAATACATCAAGAAATCACCCACTGTGGCATGGCTTCAAATAACAACTGTTATAGTATCATGGAAATCATGTGGGTAGCAAAAAAAACTTGTGTAATATCTTAAAGTAAAGCATGGCAAGGGAGCACATCACAAACCAAGATTTAAAAACAAATCCAGATGGACATTTGGTAGATTTCTCACAGCTTTTCAGGACATAGAATAACACTTGAGGGAGATTTTATTTACCTTTCATACCAATCCTACACACATCCCCATCCACACAAGCACACCTCTTGCAGGGTCAAGTTGCAAAGTCATTGAACACTTTTAAATCTAGCTGATGCTATGATCATGTCATTACAAAACCACACATACATAATACATAATGTCAAATTAAACCAAACAAAATTGAAATGCAAACAACTTAAACCATAACTTACACCATAAATAAAAACATTTGTCTTTTGCAATACAACGTAAAACAAGAAATGTGCAATGAATTTAAAACAAGTATTTCCAAATAAAAACAATACTGTCGAGATGTAGGCTTATTCCACAACCAATTATTGATCTTTAACTTTGTAACAGTCACAGGAGTATTTAATCCACAATGATGTTCAGTCCATACATTTGTAATAACAGCAGTACCAGCCATCAGTCATCTATCATTCACATCTTCAGACACTCACCACCACTATAAGAGGTGCTAAAGTAGACACAAATGTAACCCATGTCCATGTTTCACTTCAGTGACAGTATTCTGTACAATTTAGTTCTAAATAACACTGTTATTATTGTATATTAATAAATGCTTCTTAGTGATATCACTGAATGGGCATCGAGTCCAATCCTCTGTTATCTTAATGTTCATTTTACCTATGAAAGGTCTAATGTCAGCAATCCAATACTGACAGAGGAAAAACAAATGGACTGATTTTTTTTGTCTATAAAAATGAAAACGGACTGTTAGTCTATGTTGTGTAAATATACACAGTATCAATGTTTTTACTTGTTTATGTATGCAGGTTAATCTCTAGAAAAAACATAGCTTTACCACAGGTCATCTTCTGTGAGAAAAGGCAGGTCACTTCTCTCCATTCTCTCTATGAATAAATGGTACATGTCCTTTTCAACAGAAAACATGACAGCAGGAGACCACGACCCGGCGGCTCTCAGAGATTACTAGCAGCGTTAGTTTTTAACTAAGTGTAAAGGGCAACAAAAACAACTGAGATGGAGCCACATGGCAGTCTGTTAATGTCATACATACATAATGAAAATATGAAAATGTCTCATGTTTTTCCCCTTTAGTGCACCAGGCCATTAAAGCATCTGACTGAACCTCTTTTAGGTTTGAGGTGAGAACTGGTGGCCTGTAACAGTATGACTGCTACCTTGAGTGTGCTAAACATGCATGTGGTTATCATGCTGTCAAAGCCACAGACCCAGCCCACATTGCCAATCAAAGTAGCACACAAATGGCGTTTTTCCATTACATGGTACCTGCTCGACTCTACTCGCCTCACTGTGCGTCCGTTTTCCATTGCAGATTTTAGTACTGCCTCAGCGTGGCTGGTCGTCTTAGCGGCGCCGCAGTAAACTGCCGTGACCTAACGCGACACACACACACAGAACGTGGAAGGTGTGTTGTTGTTGCCACAGCCAGAAGACACATTTTGTTTCAAATGAAGCTGGAGGCAGCAAAAATAAACACAGCTGGCTAAACTATTTAAAAATGGCGGGTTTGTTCAGGACACCCCCCTCTGTCGCTTTCACGTCACCTTTTGGTATCGGCTTAGCTCGCTTGGAACCTCGACTGAGGTGGTACTAAAAAAAGTACCTGTTAGCAGGTACCAGGGACTTTTTTTCGTAATGGAAAACCAAAAAAGGCGAGTAGAGTCGAGGCGAGTCGAGCAGGTACCACGTAATGGAAAAGCGCCAAAAGTGGCCATAATTGTTCAACTGACAGGTGTCATTGGAGCACTGCTGAGGGCTGCAGGCAGGTCCTTAAATAAGAACATACCAAAATATTCTACTTGTATGAATTACCAAGATGGTATTTGTCTCAGAATAGAAGCACATATGTAAGACAAGGTAAAATTGACCTTTCGGAGCACAATGACCAAGCACTGGATTAAAAAAAAAAGTAAAATAAGTCAGAGCCACAATTCTGAAATACATATTCACACACAGGCCCAGCCAACACACGGTGTACTTTTGGGATGTGAACAAAAAAAACAGAACTATGCGCAAAACCCCATGATCAGATTATCACTTTTCATAACTCTAAACTGTATTAACCAGGCAGGAAGCTGTTTGGAGGTCATCACCATGGCAACAAAAAAAAAAAAACGTATGCTAGAACTGCTAACCTCTGCCTGATCTAACATCTCCTCAAGGTGACAGAAGAGCAAGGAAAGAGCGAGTGAGAGAGTGTGAAATGAAATCCCACACACACTCAGAGCAAACCTTGAGTCACTTAGTGGATGTTTCAAGGGATGTGAGCAGTCATCTGACTAAAAAGCAGACAGGAAGGATGTCGGATAGCTTTTACTGAAATTTGATTTAAAGTTAAGGTGAACAACTCTGGTTACTTTATCTGACTAACTTCTCTGTTATTTCTGGCTCTGACTCTTTGTGCTTTTTAAGCAAAGTGCAGGGCAATCTTAGCATAACAATAATCATAAATAGAATCAATTTGATCTGAGAGCCTGCAGGGCCAGAGTTGTGCATCTCTAACTTTTGGGTGTTTTTTTGTATATGCTTGTATGTGTGAGCATGTGTTCATGTATGCGGGTGTGTCAGTTTATGGCTGAGGTTTGAAGGCCCCACGAGCAGCATTGGATGCAGCATTAGCTGCAGCGTTGGCAGCCGCAGTCTGAACGGTCTTGTTAGACATGACCCCAGTTGCAAACTCCTGCTGAGCCTTCTCAAAACTAGCACCAGTGGTACGATACAGTGCGTGCACCTGGAAAGAGCAGAAAAACATGTTAGTTGGAATCATGTCAAGTGACTTAAATCTACTGCAAGGCCTTTAGCAGCATTGAATGATACAGTTAGGCAGATATTACGCCTTCTGGCTAATCACAACACTGACGTTAGTCTCAACATTAGTAGTGAATAAAAACGACACACAGTATTGTGTTTATTCTTGCAACCATGATAGTGCCTGCTTGGACTCACATTTCCTATCACGATCAGTATGTTAGTCAGAGTCTGTCCAATCTCCATTCAAACAATATAAACATTCATTAATAGTGCTTGTGTTGAAATAATTTGCGTCATTAGCCTATTTTTAACCTTATTTTAATAATAATCAGATGCTAATGTAGCTACTCAGGTAGAGTCTATTAAACATAGGAATCGGTGCTGACATCTTGGAGGCACTTTGTGATTGTGTTACCTTTTTAAACATAATGAGCGAGCCCACAGAGAGTGCAGTGAACAGAGCTGCAATCAGTAACATGATGATGCCCACTGGGATACTGGTGTTCAGACCAGTTAACGCTGCGATCCAGCCACTAGCAAAACAAAACAATGACAATGTGAGTGAACTTTAGTACACACTCGTGGAGGTACAGAATTAGTAAAAACACAAAATACTCACCATGTTCCCCAGCCAGTGATGCCAATAGTTTGTAGAACGTGAACTCCAAACTGACAGATATAGACGAAGAAGAAGACAAAGAAGCGGAATGAACTGTCACTCCTGTAGTGGACACAGAGAACAAGGCAGAGAGAGAGATCAATGTTTGGATAATAAAATAAAAGGCATTTTTTACAACTCCGTCACTAATTCATCCTTCATTAAACGTGAATTTCTCTGTGAAAGTCTATCTTTATCCATATCTTCACTTTGTACTCTCTTCCCATACAACAAATTTATTATGGGGGAATTAGTGTAGGGTTAAAAAATGAAAATATGATAAAGAATGAGCTTCTACAACCCTGCAAAAATATTTTTAAAGTCAACTGCCCACCTCTTTTTACTAGTTTCATACTTGCTTTATCAGCACACGGTGCTTGTCTACAGAGACATGTTTCTGCTTCTTTCTAATGCTGCAGAAGACGGTGCAATTTTCCATGCATCTGCTTACCTGAAAGCTCCGTAAAGCGGTCTGTACCAGCAGACAAAAGAACAAGGGGTAAACAGCAGAAACCATAGCATGGCCAGGCCAAAATCTACACCGCGAGATGCATCCACACAGAACCAGGCCAGGCAGCCGAACATGTTCACAAAGAGCGTGCCTGCATGAACTGGTAGAAAAACAACAAAATATCTCTTTGTTTTTTTGAATGTCCTTGTGTGATAAATGAGCAGATGAAGCTTGTTTAATGACAAAGTGACTAAAATCAGATAGTTCTATGTAAAATCAGACATTGAGCACCCCCATATAGCCAAAATGGCATGATCCTCATTTCATAACTATAGAAATAAAATGATAATACATTTTATGATTTATTTTAGGTTATAAACTGTCATCTGGTTGAAATAGCAGAGCATTGGACGGTGGCTGGCTGAAGCTTCAACGAGCGCCCGCGATGTGGTAATGTGGTCGAGCGAGCTAGGGAGTGACTGAAGAGAGCGAGCGGCATTAGGTTTTCGCTGTTTCATCACTAGAAATGCAACTGTAGCATGCATTTCACTAACATTATCCACAAAGCAGCAAAACAGCTACAAAAAAAGCCATAAAGTCGGAAGTTAGAACGGAAGTACAAAGAGTCATTCATACCGCATCGGTGTAAACTGGCAGGTTTCAGAACATTACAGACTGGCGCGTTGCAAGTAGTTGCAAGTTTCAACTCGTCTCGTTGCGAATCTTTGGTCTGAACTGGTGCTTTACGTCTCTGCGAAGATTCGACTATGAGATTGGCAGTCGAATAGGGCTCCTTTGATCGAAGCATCGAATATTCAACTATTAGGGGTCACCCCTAGTGGGTTCGTCTTGTAAACCCAGTGTCTGATGGGAGTGTGTGGAATAATTAAAATAAATGACGACGATAATATTACAATATTGCCCTTTTTGGGGTGTGTCAGATGATTCACTTACACATCCAAAGGTTGTACATGATCTTGACGGTCTTTTGGAACTCTACAGGAATGTCCACTGCAATATCATGGTAGAAACATGGGCCAACGGGGAGCTTCTCTGGCAGGGGAGGCCAGTTGTTCTTACGCCCTGTGTGGACAAAGGCAACAGTATATAGATGATAAGCCATGTATCGTATCACTAAATGAATATACCATGAAGAATACTTATATAAAATGAGTGTGCAAGGATCAGAACAAAATTATGACTTACAGTACACTTCCAATCCAAATATTTGAGTGAACTGAGAAATGTTTGTGACTCTTTATTATATTTTAAATGGCCTGGATAGCTTTAAAAGTGGCCTATATATTTTGATGACTCTAATTAGGAATCTTTAGCATTTATTTCAAAACTGATGCTAGCATACTTTCTCCAATTGTCTTTTGACAATGTAGTGCAAAAAGCTCAGATTTTCATTTTGCATAGTACAACTTGTCTTTGCTCTGCTGGGAGTTCACATTTGTTTCATGACATGTTAACTGCTGTGTGTCTAAGAGGCTGGTCACATTTATGACATGAGGTATTTCGTGAAAAAATTCACATTCCAATTCACAGTAAAAAAAAAAAAAGTTAAAGTTTAGTGACTGTTGATATAACCATGACTTAATTAATTTAATTATTTCCTAATCTAAAATAAGACTATTTTAAATAAAAGACTTGCTTGAGTGCCTCATGTTTTTTCCCCCTATTTTGAGTTTTTTTCCTATTGTCCAATCGAAAGAATTGAGAGGCGGGCCATCTGTGGTGGTGACGACAATTAATGGGAACAACATTAATGGAGGAGAAACTAGTGGTTTCTCTTGCTGGATACAATAGGTTCACTAGGTCAGGTAACTAGCTACTAACAAGCTAACTAACTAACAATCTAAAAAATAAAAAGGTACAGATCTTTGAGTTTATGTCACAGCAAAATAATGGTTAGGCTAAGAATGGGTGATCTGGTGGTTGCTTAGTAACAATAAAAAAAATTAAATGAAGAAAGAAGAAGCAAGCTGCTTTAAATTGTAGACTTCAACAAAAAAGGCAGTGTAGTGCGCTTCATGTTTTTCAACCTGCAAAAAGCGCTCCGTCTGATCGCAGCCTTAGAATGTTCATCACAACTAAATGGTGTAGTTGCCATGGTAACCCATCAACTGTAACACGGTGATGAATCCAGCTTTGATTGGGAATGACCATTCAGACTCTGAGGTTGATGAATTAAGTGAGTGAATAAAGTGACTGACTGACCTCCCGCCGCCCCGTGGGACTGTAACTCTCTCTCCCGGCGATCAAGCTCTGCGGCTTTCTTCTCCAACTCCTCCTGCCTTCTTAACAACTCAGTCTGAGCACGCGCTTGGTCCTAACACAGACACAGAAATGCTCTTAAAAGTCACAATCCAACATCTGACAGGGGTTATTATATCTAATCGGGTAAGTGATGAAGGTTTTTTCCACTTAGGTAAGCTTGGAGGTGTGCTAGTTAGAAAAGGGAAAAAAGGGGTTATGATTGGAAAAGCAATCAGCTACTGTTGTTAACTCACTTGTCTTCTTTAGTTAGTACTAAACTAGCTCTAAAATTGTACTACAAGAGGAAAGCTACAAGTGGCGAAAGGGCATTAAATTAATTCACACTAATCAAGACAGTGACACGAAGGGGTACGGAAAACATCAGATTGAAGACAGTACCTCATTACGCCGCTGTTGGGCCATCAGAAAACAGACGCATATATGAAGGACAAAAGTAAATGTGAACCAGAAACAAAGTGACAGAGTGTCTGTATGTATGTGCTAAAAAATAATATATATATATATATATGCATGTTTTGTGTGTAGTACCTGAGTCTGTTGCTGTGTGTAAGCTGGTGGCTCTTCTGTGGGCTTCATGATGGCAGGTTGTGTGTTCTGGGAGGGGGCAGGAGTAGCTTTGGGGGCATTCCCAGGGGCCGCCTGTAAACCGGCATAGACCTACTATATCAATATTTGTGCAATCAAAAGACAGACCCTGAATCAAAACTTTAATTAGGCCACAGTCATATTTTGTCAGTGAAATACTTTGTGTTGAGAGGTGGAGGAAGAGAAAAGGGGGTAGTGGATACAATGAGGTTAATGACTCAGAAGCACACAAACACACTCATCAATGCTGATGCTAGTTAAGCTGACCGTTCTGGCGTCTGTGAAGGGGTTATACTCCTCCAGGCCACCAGGAGGGGCAGACCGGGTCACCTGCGTCACCGAAGGATCCTACAGGACAGAGAGGACCATGAAGGGTTTCAGGGGGGTAAAAATTCCAACCACAAAATCAAATAATTATAATTTTTATGAAAACTCCAGCTGATCACCCAATCACTGGGTCTATTAATTTCCATGTTCTAATCAGTTATTATTGTTGTGTTGACAACAGGTAATAGAGAGGAAAATGTACATGCAACACAATAACAATGTTAATCTTTCTTCTTTGTGAAGTGGCCTTTCTTAATCTTGTAGTTATTTGCAACTCTATTAAATGGGATCAGGAGTAGGAGAAGTGGAAAATGCCACTAATTACATGCTTGCATGACAGGACAGTCTATGGTAGTCTATAGTGGCCCATCATGTGCCATGAAGAGCCAACAGTTTGCAGGATTTTCATTCCAACCCAGACTCCACCCACCACTGTTAACAGACCTGCAGGGAAGGGACTCCACATTTAAATGACCCACTCAGGTGTCCTGTTAGGAAAACCAGCAGACTGTTGGTCATGGTAAAAGGTAAGATAGTTTAAAAGGGAGAATGAACTATTCTGTGCACACAACTGTAGCACAAATAAGTAGTTTGCCGCGCGCATCTAGCACACTACCATGAAAAACAAACTAGTAGCTATATTCATAACTATCAGAATGTTTAGCATTTTTCAAGATAAATCTACCTTCTGTGTCACTCCACACTGAGATGAGTAGGAAGTCAATGTTTCAAGAGCATGTTAATTGTCAATATCGTGTGCGACGTTTATACGCGCAGTGTATTGAATTAATGCAAAGTTAAATTAATGTTAGAGCACTGCTGTGACAATATACAATTCCAATAACAGTTAAATATCCTAAGCCTGCGTTGCAGCGACATTTAGAGATAACCGTAACTTAGGCACACAATGCTAACCAGCCGGTTAGCTAACTTATTTAGAAGGTGCCAGCCATATATCTATGGGTGCCAGCAGCAAATGTTTACTGACGGTGGGCAGAGCTAGCCAGCTAACATCATGTGTCTTTGTTCTTAGTTGGCATAACGGTTATTACAACGTTGAAAACAAACACCTTAGCTAATCCGTCACAGCGTATTTTACAAAGTGAACAGCCACATAATGTGTTAGTGATGAGATAAATAGTGTGAATGATGATTAGCTCGTTCTGGTACCTAGCCGTATACCACGGAAATGTTCAAGCTAAGACAGTTAGCAGACCCGGCCTCATTGGGCTTTGAAGCGTACGTTAGCTAGCTAGCTAGCTACCTGAAAGGGATTGCTGAAGTCCGGGTCTGCGAACGGGTTGCTGTCAAAATCGGACATCGTACAGCCTTTCTAATAACGGTTTCCTGTGTGTAAGGGCTCCCCGGTTCTCCAGGGAAGGTTCAGTCTCTTGATTTGACTGACTCTCTCTGGTTGCCTGCAGTCTTCTCCGCCTCCTGCTGATGGAGACCCCTTGCTTAGCAAGCTAGCCAGTAGCACAAAAATGGCAGGAGAGGATGCGTGATGAGCGGCATCTTCCTACGTCACTGTTTCAGCACCGCGGACAGCATGACGCCTGGACAGGTAGGCCATCAGGACAGAGTGCACAGTGTACTGGGATGAGGAGCATCTGCCCTTTGTGTCTCATATATAAAATTATAGGTTGTTTTAATACTCGAACACTGATGATTACATTTAAATTACAGAAATAAGCCCCTCTTCACTCATCATTTTCATTTGAGACATGGTGAGGTTAACATGTGAGGGCAAAATTTTATGTTGGGCTCGATTGACCTCCACCCCCATCTCCCACTTTCTGTGAAGGGTGTATGTACCTACATTGCCCACAAGTTTTTAAGTACAGTGCACACAGCACTACATGGCAGTTTCATTATTTACCCACAGACACAGAAATCAACCAAACCTCCTGTGCTGAAATACTACTGCCTCACCCCACATTTTCTGTGTGTCAGTTTGTTTGTATTGTTTGTTAGGTAATATAAGCAGGCTTTTTCTTTAAGGATATGTCTGGTATGTGCACAACACAGAGCCCCTATATAGGACAGCACTAAAAGATTATTTAATAACACAGGATCCGCTTTAGTTGATTTTTTTTACCTTTTTAGTGGTGCAAATTCTCTAACAAATGCAGTTGTGCAAGTTGCCAAAAACCAACTGACACTCAACCTGAGGGGCTTTTGGCGACCCTGAGGGTCTTGGACCCCCTGGCAGTTGCCCACTTTGCCCTGTTGGTTCCAGCCTAACAGTTTTAAAGTATTTGTACATAACTCAAGTATTGCCATTCTTATTCTACTGTTTACTTGTACTATACCATTCAGATGGAATATTGCTTTTTTTTTTTTTTTTTACTCTACTACAATTATTTGACAACTGCAGTTACTTTGAAGATTGAGAGTTGGATATGAAATATATGCATAGCTTAAATGAGTGTATACCATTTAATAATAATCCCAAAATACAATACACTCATAATACACATTGCTCATAATGCTTCTCTGGTTCTATTTAAGTAAACTTTTGAATGCAAGACATTTACTTGTAATGCAGTATTTTTTACATTAAGTAATTGCAATTAAGCTCTCAACACTTCTTTCATCATTGCGTGCCTGTACTCAATATACAGTAGTGCTGTGAATGGAATTTGTTATCCATATACCAAAGATGTCAACCAACATTTTTATTTATTGCTGCTTTCTTTTACCATCTCCATCTTTGTTTCTCAGACACACCCTCTGAAAAGAAATTAAAGAATCAAACTTTACCAACCCCAAAACACAGTTGAAACTAAAAGGCACCCAAATGGGCTGTGAGGTTGACAACAAATAAAACAAAGAAAATGATTCCAGTATTCTGGTAAGATTTTTACATCAGTTATTATACTGTGTATGTAATGCATACTGTACTGTATGCACACAACATGTTATTTGAGGTCATGTAAGTCAAATACCACAGCAAAACTTAATGATTATGATGAATATTGAATATTGTGCCTGCTGCTCAGTTGGTCTCTTGCCTGTGGAGAGGTGAATCCAGGGGAGGGAGGGAGGGAGGGAGAGGGAGGGAGAGAGAGGGAGAGAGAGAGAGAGAGAGAGAGAGGGGTGGAGAGGGAGAGAGGGAGAGAGGGAGTGAGAGAGGGGGAGAGAGAGAGAGAGAGAGAGAGAGAGAGAGAGAGAGAGAGAGAGAGAGAGAGAGAGAGAGAGAGAGAGATCTGTTAGTTGACCAAAATGGCCACTTGGGGGAGCTACTATCCAATAGGTCTCCTCAACCCGTTTAGCAGAATCCTTTCTCATTTGCCATCAATTTATTTTCATTTAAACAAAGGGTGACCATGTGAAGAACATCACATCAGTTGACAGCCTGTAAATGTGATTTAAACATTTAAGCACCATTTACTCAGATTAAGTTTCAATTGACGAACAAATGCTATTAGGTGGAAATCTTACAGTATGTGGTAAATGACAGAGGTTAAAATATTCCCTTTTATTGTTTGAATCCTATTGCTCACTTTTAAACAAAGGCACTGTGTTGGTTTTATATTGGCCTAACACCTAATACCTTTAACTTATACTAATGCCTTTGTGTTAATAAGTAACTAAGCACCTGCATACTCTGCTAATATGCTCCTTCTGCTTTATGTACTGTACCTATATAATGTTTTCCATTGATAGACTCTAGATAAACACAAACTGTGGATTCATTACAATTCAACTCCTGTCCACAAACACACTCACACATACACAAACACACACAAAATGAGCACCGGTTCCTTCCCTAATCTTGTATTAATGGACCCAATCACAGACTCTATGAATAATCAATGGCCAGTGGTCTGCAACCGCAGTGCTGAGACCTTGAGTGAAACTGAATTTTCCTAATAAGACACACACACACACACACACACACACACACACACACACACACACACACACACACACACACGTACACTCACACCTTGAGGCCCTAATAAGCACTAATGCACTGTGGGTTGAGAATACGTTGCATGGTTTGTTTGCTTCAGAATGTGAAAGATAAACATGCTGGGCAACTTGTGTGTACGTATGTACTGTATATATGTGTGTGTGTGTGTGTGTGTGTGTGTGTGTGTGTGTGTGTGTGTGCGCGTATGAAGAAGAATAGTGTGAAAGCAGGGACCTGTCAGTCCTAGCCCACTCTCTCTTGCCTTTCTTATACTGCTTTCCACAGATGACTGTGAGGAAACAACCGCTTTGGCTAATAGCAGCTACATTAGTCTTTTAACCAGCTGGTCATGGCCATTTAGAAATGTTCATTAGGTCGCTGACCAGAGTGGATAGGTGTGATAGTTCACTCCCCACTGTTGACTGTAGGAAGACAAAAAAAAGAGACGGAGAGGACAGAGCGGCAGACAGACAGACAGACAGAGAGGGAGAGAGAAGCAATTTACTGGCCAGCACCGACCAAGTGTTAAAAGCCGCAGATGCAATTATCATCATATTGCCCTGAATAAGAACCTTGTGCATAATTAGATCTCATTAAGGTCTATGAGTGTTATTTTAGGGCCCTGAAAAGGTTGGATAAGCAGGACTTGATATTATGGGTTATTAATGCTGCAACATCTGGTGCCATTCTGGCAATAGTCTAATAGTTGTCTGAATGGGCTGGAAAATACAGTATTGAACAAATGTTACGACCATATAGTAAAATGCATTATTCCTTTTTATATCTATGTGATCGCCAATATAAATAGATACTCTATATAAATATGTGATCATGTATAGCTTTATATATACTGTATGTTGTCTGTATGCATGCATGTGAATTTGTTTGTGCTGGTGACCAGTCAGAGCACATTACACACCGCAGAGGGAAACGGCGCTCTGTTGCCGGAAAAGCGATTGATTCTCCATTTCCATATTAATGAGCAGATTTGTTAAGAGCCTGCAGGAGAGGGAGAAAATAACAGGGTCTTCATAGGGCACGACATTTATAAATAAAGCTGATGCAGAGAAAAATGGAAATTAAACCTTTTAGTTTAATAAATTTGAGGCGTCCGCAGCAAAGCGAGCGATTTGCATTTCCATTTGTGGCCAAATAATGAGAGTGCCGGTCCATGATGAGCCTGCTAGTGCTGCTTTTTGGTCTCAAACAGTCAGTTACTCCAGCGTGCAGCCCTCCACATCAATGTCATTAGCTCAGGCCTGTTAACTCTGCTACTTGGCTTTCTAAGATTATTTGATGAACTAGAGTTTCCTATTGTCATTGAATGAGAAATAGGATTAGACTCAAAGTAAAATGTATATTCTAGCTACATCTTTTTCCTTAAATATTCAACATCCTCTATACATTCAGTTGTCACTTTAAAATGATCCTTTGTTGTTCTAAAACAACCCTGTCAAAAAGAGTCTGTCTTTTGCTCTGCCTCTCCAATAAACACTTGCACTTACAACACGCGACTCACAAGCGCACACACAAAGCGTCACTGATTGAATTTATTGGGGAATGGATGTTGACTAGACCACTCCAAGTAGGCTAGATTGTTGTTGTTCTCAGATTGACAGACAGACCCAGAGCGGCTGATTGAAAGTGCCTTTTAGCTTGCTCTCACTGTATATTTGATTTGGCAAAATGGAAGGGGAGTCCAGTCTTTTCCCAGAATGCAAACACAAGTCCCTGTGTTTATATGGGTGTGTGTTTGTGTATTTGTGCGTGCCATGCGCACATTGACTAGTGGATGCGTTAGTAAATGCTGCATAAAAAATACCCCTTTCAGGTATTAATTGAATAATGCAAGCACTCCTCTTGTCAGCCATCAAGTGGGCCACTTTCTCAGTGGCCTGTGCTGCTCTTCTTGCCTATGAATTGACTAGATTTATCTGTGTTGTTCCAGCCAATGGATGCCATTTGTTCCAAATGTTTGACATAAACATGCAAAGAGCAGAGGCGTGCACTCATAAAATAAGCTTCTAGACTGTTGTTTTACAGCCCAAAGGGACCGATGGGGGCGAGCTCTCAGCCTATCAAATCATGTGGAGCTCTTGCTGAGCCAACGGCGTGTTAAAGTTCTCTTTCAACCAATGATGTGATGAAAAGGAACAATTGCCATCATAAAGAAAGAAAGAAGGAGAGGGGAGAAAAGGAGCATGGAGGAGAGAGACAGAGTGCTCTAGGAGGAGGGAAAGTGCAGTTGGAGGAGAGATGTGCAGCGTTCTGCTAAATATGCATACTTATTTTCAATGCCTTTTAATGGGACACATCTCATTGGGTGCCTTATGTCTGCTTCCAAACTATAAAAGATATTTAGCTTTGCACCTGCAGGAAATTCCCCATAATAAAGACAATATTGGCATATGGAGGCATTGCTGAATCTGCTCTGTGCTTTCTAGTGCTGTTAAAATAGCTATGGTATTAATACAGCTTGAAAAGAATAAAACTGATTACTTCAGATTTATATATATTTGACTTTTATTTTTGTGCGGAAGTGAAAAGAGAATAAGACTAATCAGGATATGCCTTAATTTAAGTGCTTCAGTTTTTGTAGAGGTAGAAATTCCACTCAGATGTTATCTACTGTATATTGTGTGTATGGATTAGACTCAGGTGTGTGTGCATAGGTTTGTGCATGTGTGTATGTTGTGCACATTGAGGTTCGATTTGCTGATTTAGCCCCTTTCTAATTTTCCACAGGGTAATATTTGCCTTACCTACTGCCATCTGTATTTATTATCTGCGTGAATATGTTTGTCTAAGGATATCAATAATCATAAACAAAGCCATGACTCTTTCACCTCTCCCTCTGCATATCTCTCTCGATATCTCCGGCTGTCTCTCATACAAGGCTGCTCTCATCTCGTACTCTGATTGCAAACAGTTTACATATCGTATTTCAACTTGTAATTGGTGAAAAGCAAACATTATCAACCCTAGTTTTAGTCAAACTATGTGCACACATGCAGTACATAACCACACACATAAATTCACACACACTGTGCCGTGGCTCATGCCTTGACTGAGTGTGTGCTCTCCTATTACAGACAGTAATTACCGTCAGTCACCCTGTGTGTCCATAACAAGCCAGCATAATGCCCTAATCAGGCCTGGATTAATCCAACCCTCTCTCTAATCACTCTAAAAGTGATTTATATTGTTTTTCCTGTTCGGAACAAATGAAATCTGTAGCCTAAATTAATACTGGCTTTTCATCACTGGGAAGTTAAAAAGCCAGTTACCATCACATTCTTGTCATTAACTCTGTGTCTGAGGAGATGCGTACATGCACACACAGACACACAAGTGCTAACATTCGATTTAAGTTGAAAGGAAAAAATATATAATGTAATATTCCATTAACTTGGCAAACTAATAACATTAGTCTTCTGCTGAGAAAGGCTTTCAGACCACGCAAAT
This sequence comes from Sander vitreus, assembly GCF_031162955.1. NCBI lineage: Eukaryota > Metazoa > Chordata > Actinopteri > Perciformes > Percidae > Sander > Sander vitreus. The sequence goes on from NC_135859.1 coordinate 23,209,144, forward strand.
GGGGTCATCAGAAGAATAACTAAAATGTTATTGCTACTATTTTATATTACATATCATGCTTTGTTTTAATAATTACAATCTTAAAATGGTTGCTGATGCATTACTTTTACATTAGCCACGAATTGCCAGACCTATCTCCACAGCGCTGTGTCAGCACTAGAGTAAGGTCTAGCCACACCGCCTATCTATTCTGGGATAGGGAAAAATGCTCTGGCTTGTTTTTATTTCTTAAAACCAATCACAACCGTCCAGGGCGGAGCTGAGCCCCGGATTCAGCAACAGTCCCCTTGCATAATAAAAAGCGGAGATAGCGGAAGGTGAGGGACATGCACCGGATGTCAGGCTTTATCCCAGCAATGTTTGTCCGTTGAGCCAGTCAACTTTTACATTGTACAATTGTATCCGCTTTTTGTCAAGAACTTTCTTGAGCTTTAAATCAAGTGCACAGAGTTTATTGGCCAGCCTCCTGTATGTCAGCACAGGAATATTTTTGCCCTGTAATTGACATGAAATCGTTTTTTTATCCATCTACCAATTATTCTGATAAAAAATGCTCTATATCATGCTGTACAAGTCATTTGTCAAATTGTATCAGCCACAATCTTGCAATTTCTTGGTCCGGAGCTCTCATTTAAGAAAGCATGCCTCCTATTTTGGTCCATGCCTCCTACTTTGTTCATTTCCATTGTTAAACAAATCAATTCCAACCCTGACTCACTTCCCATTGTTTTTCATTATGAAGAACGAAGGCCGGACACGAATCATAACAGAACCCTGAAATTTCCTGCTCACTACTCAGTTTGTGCTCGGAATACAAACCAACTCACAAGACGCACATTTAACAAATGCAAATTGTGTGCCAATCTGGTCGAGCTATCTGGGGCTCCCGGTTCCATATTCATTTCCTCCACCCCACTGTTCACAAACTCTAAAAACAATCCTGGGGTTAACCTGAGAGGGATAGGAAATGGAGGTCTGACAGTGTCCACTATCTCGCTCTCTTTTCTTCTCCTTTTATCTCTTTTTCTTCCACACGGTCTCTCACCTTTGCCCCCCCTCTCCTTCCTCCCCACTCTTTTCCCTTCAGTCCCCTCTCCCCTGTTCTCTTCATGCTGTGTAATTCTCATCTTACACACTCTGTTGCTCTGGACTATGAATAATGCATGGTGTGTGAGAAATCCTCAATCTCATGCTTGGCTCCCAGCGAGCATTACAAAGCTTGCATCTCTATTACGGAGATGAATAGGAGAGAGGGAAATATCACATACTGTGGGATACGCTCTAACCTCATTGTTTGTTTTTCAGCATTAAAGCCCCAATCTGGGATTTCTTTAAGTACATATGAATAATAAATATACAAGAAGTGGCCTTGCTGATTAAAAAATAATATCGTCAAAACTTTTATAATCCAACATATTGTTCACATTTTCCTCCAGTGTCACAACACCAATAGATACGAACAACAAGAGCAACCCATTTACAGCTATAGAATATAATTAAAATGCATGCACTTGTATCCTGCCAGCCCTTGAAAAATAATATATTTTCAGTTAATCAATTTATTTATTTTTTTATGGAGAATTACTTTAAATTCAATCAAATAATGCTATAAAAAGCAGTTCCATAACATTTTTGCTGTGGTGTGTGTGTCAATTCCTTAGGTTTTCATTTTTATGTTCGATAATTTGATTTTATGGAAATTGATAAGATGGCAACTACAGGGACAGAATGCATTTATAGATACAGGAGTCTAGTTGGGTGCTTGTGTACATGAATCTCTGTCTGTTTATGGTCCCACCTTTGGAAATGAATTTCTGGATGAAATACTGCAAATTCCGATAATAAGCAGAATCAATTTGCTGCTCACAGTGGGGGAAAAAGACACTGTAGAAAGTGTAAACCCACTCAAAGTGACTGAAGCTATGTGATCTTCAAACAGTTACAATAGTTTTAAAGTGGACATATTATGCTTTTCAGTATTTTCTGTCATTTTCATGTTAAATGTGGCCAAAATATAAATATGAGGTAAACATATTTTAGAGAAATCCCTGTGAGCTAAAGCGTTCAGATTTCCAACTGTTCTGAACGCTCCACCTTCAACAGTTTTCTCTACTCTCAGCTAGGTGTCGCGTAACACTTAACCAGCCTTCTATGGGACATGGGATTGGTCATCCTGCTCCTGGCAGGAACTACTGGAGTGTTTTGTTTTTTCAAGCTGCTGCAGTGTTAACATTGTCGCATGTAGTTACATGCTAAAGGCATGTAACTACTACATGTTGTTTCATTCATTCGGGTCGCATTATTGCTGAAACATGTCTGATTGGGTAGTATTTGGTTCAGAAGCCTTTATCTGCGATTTTTGAAGGTAGAAAGTGCTGCTTCCTTCCACTACAATTGAACATTAGACTACTGCTAACTATTAAGTAGCTGCATGCTAATGCCAGATAGCTGTAATCTTGGCGGCCAATGTTGGTCATTTCTCCCCAGTTTCGGGTCATATTACTGCTGGGACGTGTCCGGTTGTGTAGTATTTGGTTTAGAAGCCTTTATTTGTGATTCTTCATGGTACAAAGTCCTGCTATATACTCCATTGCAGTAGCTCCAGCTGTAACTATTGAAACAAAATCGGAGCGGAGATTCCAGGAAACACGCTGGCCAATCAAAGCAGACTGTTTTTTTTCGAGAGGGGGGCTTAAAGAGACAGGTGCTCCAACAGAGCCTCTCAGATAGAGGGTGAATACAGGAGCAGCAGCCATGGGCAGTATGAGAAAGATGAAGAGTGTTTTTTTAACATTAAAGCAACGTGTTCTAGTACAAACACAAAATACAGGGTTGTCAACCTCTTCTTATTGATTGACATCACTAGCCACTCAAAGTAACACAATTGTTGTTTCGCTGCTTCTGAGCGAGCGTCATGTATGCCTTTTATGTGTGTGTATGTGTAACTGTGCTGTGTGAGCCATGCTATGACATACACCCATGTTTTATGGAGTGTGTACATGCGATAAAAGCACTGAAGAGTTAAAGTGCTTATCTACCATGCTTAAAGCCATGTGTCAGCACTAGACCACTAAATCCACACAATTCCCTTGAACAGTTTCCTTTCGTCTGATAGTCTATCATTCCTCTGTTTCAGGTGGCTGGCCACTGTGGCTGACAGGGCCGAGTCCTTGAGGAGATCATGTGTCTGGAAAGTACAGGAAAGTACAGGACAAACACTGATGTTTGAGCTGTCAAACTAACGTCTCCGCTATTGCATCTTTCTTTCTGTCTCGGCTGTGTTTCATTCAGTGTCCCTGTGACAGAGCTCCATGGCTTGGCACGTGATTTTGCATCGTTGGAGTGCTTTGAAGTATCATATACAGTGTCGGAAATCACTAATGCTATTCATTCTGTGATCATGAGTATAGTTATCCTTTCTGATGCTCTGGAATATGTTTCTTATACCAATTTTTTTATTTTCCATCTTTATGATCTGCTTCACCCAGTATCTTGCATCATTTGTAATATAAAACAGGGATAGAGAATATTATGGATAAAAACCTCCCCATTATTCCATGGTTCTGAAATCTTAGAGAAATATGCCTCCCATTTTGGTAGACATGGCTTACTCTTTCTGTCTTTTTCGTGCCCATTTTGGATGACGCCCAGATGAATCACACTAACGACCTGGGCCCTGTGCTGCAGCAGTGCTATGAAATTAATATTTAAGGAATGGAGAAATAGGGCAAATAGATGAGAATAGGAACCCGGTATTCACTCTTGGGTACTACGTGCTCAGGCAGAGGCACACACACATACATGCACTCCTATATGCTGCACACAGAGCCTGACAGGCAGGCTATTATCCCCCAGCCCGGGCTGCCGTAATTGGCTATCGCTTTTTACAAATGTGGCTCCGTCTGACTCGCATATCAGCTCCCATCTCATCAACCGTGTAGGGGTCACCATGTCCGTGCTGGTGTGTGTGGTGGTATATGTGTCTGTATATGTGCATGCATATATTTAGGGGTCACTGGTGTGCCCATCCCTCTCATGTCTCCATTTCACATGCTCATTTATGTCCATGCTAAACGAGCCAACGGGTGCTAAGTGTGTCAGTGTCTGACTCCTCTTTAGCAGTGCCGGAGTATTTAGCCATTAGTCTGCTAATAGCATCAAGATCATTCCAACACTGGCTAGCTGATGATGAAATATTAGCTTAGCTCAGGCCATCATTAGTTAGTCTGGGCTTGCCTTGGAGGTCAGGTTTATCTTATCTCTCACACACAGAGATCAAACCAAGTTATTAACTGAATGTGCAGATTCATTTCTTAGTGCTATCAGTTTGTGAAAAAGCATATTTTTTGACAAAGACTACTGCAGCTTAAATCAGCTGCTTTCATTATCAAAGTTTTGCTTTACTTTGCTCTCCGCAGTTTTTTCTTTGTTTATCTGCTGGGATAGTCTTGATGTACTTTTTGTGGCATTTCTGCCTTATTTTACAGTTGACACTGACAGTGTGGAGATAGAAACATGGTTAGAAGAAGGGGTGCATGACATGCAACAGAGGTCCCCCCCCCCCCCCCCCCAGCTGGAATCAAACTGAGGACATTGCAGTCATATGGTTCATGCGCCCCACCCTTTAAGACTTAACAGTAATGTAGCTATACGTAGCGTATTTTGTGTAGTTGTTTATTTTTACATATATTAATATCTTTTTTATGTATGATTTTAAACATTGTGTAAACTTATATGTTTTTTTACAGTAAAAGTATGGATGGTTTTTAAACTGTGTTGATTTAAGATGTATGCAATTCAACTTATTTGTTCACCTGTAAAATTAGGCTTCATTCAAAATGTCAGAATACAGATAAAAAGCCAAGCATCATACAATCTGTCACCTACAGTAAGATCACCAGCATAATGTAGTCAAATATACTAACATCAATACAAATTATCTGTATCAATAACATTACCATATATATTACATTAATTAACTATTAACAACCTAACTTTAGCATTTAAAGATCTCAATATGTAATTTTCTTTATATAATAAAACCAAGAGCTGAAAACACTTCACTGCAGTTTAAAACTCACTGATTATAAATAGCAGTCACTAAACCACAGTATGTAACCCTGCATGTCGTCCGTCCTGGATCTTCTACACCTTGCTGTGCCCTGTCAAGCTGATGTGTAGTGGACACAGCAGAAACTATCTTTTATAATGCAATTACAAGTGTAATGTTGGAAATATGTTTACCCCTTGTATGTGGCACACAGAGAGAGTGTAAAGATGAGTGCATCTAATCCCTCTAACTTCATAGGGTGTAACAGCTTTCACACTGAATAATTGCGCGATGTGAAATGTTATGTGACTTCTGAAGGACACAATGAAAATAACTGACTTATGAATGGACCACCTCTCATTTGTGTCTACAGGTGTGTGGTTTTACTTTAAGAAGAGTCCCTGAAGTCATGGCATAATTACTTTCCCACTAGGCGGGGCTCTGGAGCTGAAATTACATCACGCATAATGGGGTTGATTTAAACCTATATTCGAGAAGGCAACTGCTTGCCTATCATACTCTTGCACCTTGTTAATCCTTAACCAATGAATTAACCCTCATTACCAGTGTTTGAATATAGATGAGCCCTCTCTCTCCCGCTCTTGCTCTGAATCTTCTCCCCTCTATCCCGTTCTTACCCTCCATCTAGCTTTTCTGTGATGGAGGACGTCTAGGGTCAGTGATTCTGTCCTGTGTCGCCCTGATAGTTCCTCCTGCATTCAGATTATTCTGACCTTAGATCAGCCACATCAGCTGACCACTAAAGCACTTTCAAACGCAACCTATCCGACAGCCAGCTGCTCCCCACAGAGATTGCCTCATGTCTCTCAGCTTGTTTGTTTATCTGTCTCTGTCTCGTATGAACAGAGGGAACTGTGCTACTAAAAAGGAAACCGTGAGCAAATGCTCTTCGGCAACGCTTCAATTTCAAATGACAAAGTAGAGACAGAGGGCTGAGTACTGGTGTGAGATGAGCTTTAGCCTCAGGTGTCTTTTAAACCTGGCCTCCTCTAGTCTGTAAATAACATGCCTCAGCTCCACTTTGAACACGAGAATCAAGGGCTCTCGGCCAAGATTTGGGTAGAGGAGGGTATGTATGTGATTGTGTGAGGCGGTTTTATAAAGCACATGACTCAAGAATTTGCTCCTGCCGTGAATGCGTGGTTTGATTTTCTTAGTCTCAAAATCCAATATGTTTGGGAACAGTATCTATTGGATCACAGTTTTATTGCCCCCGGTGTAGCGGAGGTATTTTCTAATGATTGTATTTGACACCTGGCACCTAGTTACCTTTCGCTGCAACCAATCTTTCAGACCACTGACAAGAAGCTAAAACTAAAAATATCATGTGGAGATCATTTGTTTCACACATTTATAGAAGATGAAAATTAATTTATGAATGGTATTTTCTACACAGATACACAATTGCAACGTTTCCTAGACTTTTTTTCTGCTGTGCATCCTGTGAATGGTGGCGTGCCTGTGCTTCTGCATCCAGATGAACGTCCGGTCTTATTGTGTGTGACCTCCGTCTCTCTGGATGTTTGCTGTCTCGGATAACATTTTGGCATTCCAGTCTCCTCTCTCAGACACTGCGATGCCTCGGACCCAGGGTGGATGGGGGGCCCAATGATAAGGCTTCACTCACAATTAGCAGGCAGGAGCAGGGAGGCGAGAGGGGGAAATTGAACTGTCAGAGAGAGAAGAGAAGAGAGGAGGAGTGGAGGAGAGAGGAGGGTGGGATGGGGGGGTGTGACCCCATCCTGCAAAATGGAGTCCGTCATAATTTGTTCATTTGGTGCCCATCAGGCTCTACCTTCCCTCTCTAACACCGCTCTGCTGACCTCCCTCCCTTTCTTTCACCCTCTCCCATCCCTCCTCACTCTTCTATCGTTCATCCTCCATTTCACCTTCCTGCTTACAGTACCTTCACTCATCTCAGCATCCCGTCTTTATTTCATACTATGTTCAGTTATGGTACATGCAATATGATTGTGCTCTCCCCTTTTGCCACACTCACGCTGTAGCTATTAACAACATTATTGTTATTAAATGCATCAATTGGTGATTTAAGAAAATTACCCAGAGGCTTCAAGGAGAAAAGGAGATGACAAGACCTATGCCTGACCTGCCTCTCTGGAGGATGTGCTGGATGGTAATGTTAATATTAAATAAGCAGAGAGGCTTTTAGCAGCTTTATATTTAAATGTCAAATGCTGATGGGCCCTAATGAGATAATACTGCCGAGAGCAATTAGCCTGCTGGACACAGAATACTATTCACACATGTACACCAGTGTTGCCACAGTTACTTTGAAAAAGTAACTTAGTTACTTTACAGATTACTTGATTTTAAAAGTAACGAAGATTACTTTATTAGTTACATTGAACAACTGCCGACAACACCCCCACAGCCTCGCCCACAGACTTGCTCTGTAAGTTTGACTGCAGTGCTGCGACTCCAAATGTTTCTTCAAATTTGACGTAGTGTTTTTGTAGCTAGATAGCACTTTGTCGCCACCAGCACAGAGTGTACAACGAACCTTAATATTGCCGTCTTTAGCTAACACAAACTCAAAATAGTGACTGTATTTCCAGCTAGAAAACGTGCATCTCTCTCTCCTCCCTCCATTGTTGTTTACGTTTGTGTCGCTGCGTGGTACAAGTGAACTGTCTACATGCTGAAAACGTGACGTTTCGCATACGTTACTTCACTCCCCGCGATGCAAGAAGAAAGCAAACATATATATTTTTACTAAGGAAAATGACAAAAATAGTAACGCACAGTGACTTGGGTAAGTAACTTTAATCTGATTACTGGTTTGGAAATAGTAACGCGTTAGATTACTCGTTACTGAAAAAAGTGGTCAGATTAGGGTAACGCATTACTGGCATCACTGATGTACACACATACAGAAGTATACACTTATATACATACTTTATATTGCCGAGTGGAGAAAACAACTGCCACCTAAAGGAGAAATAAAGATTGTTTTTTTTTTTTTAAATATAACTTGATTTATTCAAGGGCCATTTTTGAAAGCAAAGCCAATCAGATTTGAAAATGTTCCAATAAGCAGCACGAAACGCTACATACCAGCATTTAAGCAGGTGATGCCACACTATTTTTATGCCTCCTCATACCTGTTACATGCTGCTGTCACAGGCTGTGGTGATTTCTCTCTCCACCACCACAGAAACTAGAACAAACCGGCTTTTTATTAATCATTCTTCTCCATACATGATACAGTTAGTGTCTGTGACCACCTTTGCACTTTTTTCCCTGGGTGTAGAAATCCCTTTTTGAAAATGGAAAATAAAAACATTTTCCTCACATATTGGCTTGTTTCTTTCTGGCTCTGGAATGAATGCCCTAAATCACACCAAAATAATCCCAAAGACATGACAGAAAACAGTTGTAGTGTAACATATGATGGTTGTAATCTTAGTAGTTTTGATCCAAGGAGGGATAAAGATTTTAATGTGCAGTTATTAAACGTTATTGTTGTAATTTAACAGGGTTTAAAAAAAAATATTTTCAGTTTATTAACTGTACGTTATTTAATTAATTTATATATATTTTTATTGATATAATGGTGTTGTGATATTAAATAATTTTTTCTTTGTTGGAGGTACAGCATCCTTCACTGTACTTCAGCTGCCCAATCGACTCTACTGGTCTTCTCGTGTCTAGTGTCTATTTTTCAGCCATGTCTCTGGAATAAATTAATTTACTTTGTATGCCAAACACACTCAGGTTTTTGTTAACAGATGGTCCGCATGGTTTTGTTGATGAAATATGAAAACGGAAAACTTTTCCTTGAAATGGAATCGCCCTTAAATATTATGCATATTGTCTGACTTAAATAACCATTTTCATCTGTCAGGTATCTCATAAATGGAAATCAGGCTTTCAATAAAGAGGTTTTGCTCCAAAGTACCTCCTTATTTTAGTTAGTGTAAGTGTAGTTTCAGCAGTTATGAGTTTTGGCTACAGGTTGAACTGTGCAGTCACTGCTGATAAGAAGGTATAGGTTTTCACCTTTTTAAATCTCACTCGGTCTCTCACTTTCACAGTACACTGTATGAATTGTTATGTCAGCAAGTGTGTGTGTGTGTGTGTGTGTGTGTGTGTGTGAGAGAGTGTGACAGAGAGGATACAGGTGTTGTTAGCAAGCTCTGAAGGTGACTGCTGGTCTCATCCATCAAACAGGCTTTCCTCAGGCTGATCCCTAATGGATCCCCTCAATCAGAGCCGCTCACTGTCATTCGCAGTGCAACAAAATGAGAAATCAGGCAACTGGTCGCGCAGCCAAGGTTGGGAGTCATATAAAGGGGACAAAGTGATAAAGACCAGCTCGTGTCCAGCCTGTTGATTAGTATTGAGTGATCCCAGCCTTTCAGCCAGTCATGACGAAAGCAGGACATCAATCTGGACAAAATACTACTTCAACAACTAATTCAGCTGTATATTCACTATATCCAAACCTGCAAGCTTGGCTTTGGTGTGAGGTGATGTGTTGGCTATGCATAGTGGCCACTACATATCAGTCTCTGCCTTTTTAATTACACTTACTGTCTCAAATTAACTAGTTTTAATAAATAAATAGAATTTGATAACTATGCTATGCTATGGACTGAGTGTGCCAGAGGTTTTGATTTCATTCTGTGCAATTTACAACAGTAATGCAAATGGAAATAGTAAATAGGCTAAGCCCTCTCTGTTCTTTATAAAATAGTCCTGGGCTAATGTAGTTATCAAGTGTTAACGCACTTCACTTTACCATAGGCCATTAAAATCTTTGAAGGAAGGACAGATTCAAACAGAGCATTCACTTTATTCTTCTGTGTTCAGGCCTCCTTACTATGTAAAATGCTGGTTCTGTGTTGCCTTCACAGTGATTTGATTTGAGAAGCTAATATACTGAAAGCCTGTTTGTCTCCAGCTACTCATTCTCTCAGCTTTAAAAGCCCAAAGCCTTTATTATTGAAAAGGCCTCTATTTGGTTTAAGGGTCTTACAACATTGGGTACCACATTTTCCTTAGTGAACACAGAATGAAAAGGGTTTGAGTGCCGTCAGTGCCTAAAATAGATTCATTATACAGTGTGTGTTTTGCTTCTAAATAGACGGGAAAGACACAAGGTTATTCATAGAGGTACAGTAAAGTAATCACACTAAAAGCTCTCTGTCTTGCTACAGGTTGCGCATCACAGTCGAAACATCACTTCCCGTCTGAGTCGTTATATTATATTATAGTCTGTACAAACCGTATTGTCGTTGCAGACCTTGTGGACTGTCTGCAAACTGTTTCAAGGCTGGATTATCAACTAAGCAAATCCAGCAACTTCTCCGAACGCCCAGGTTCACTGTGTCATTTGGTTTGTAGTAGTATAGTAAATCACAATCTGTTATGCACATCTACAGCATAGTATCAACGGAAATGCTAAAGGCCTCATGACGAGTCTTGCATTATCACTTCATCCTGAGGCTAAGCAATCACTTTTGTGGGGCGATGTCTTCATGTGGAGCTGTATACTTAAATTAAAAATATGTATATTTGAATTACCAAAACTAATGGACACACAAGTAGGTAGACTGGTTCTTTACTGGGTCTCCATGTGAAATATGTCATGTGTAGTGTGTAATGAAAATGCTGAAATCTGCTTATAAAATACCTATCATTTCAACCTATCAGTTTTTAACTGTAGAATGTAAAGTCACACTAAGTTGCTAAAACCCCCAAATTGATTTTGTTCTGGTCTTGTAAATTAAGCACACTGATAGTGTTAGTAAGTCATATCCATTACATTCATTCTTTGTCCTTGTTGCAGGCTCGCCTGTTGACGTATGTGGTGATATTAATATTGGTGGCCATATCGATTTGGAGGCTTGCACACAGTCATACGTACAGCTGTCCGGTGGTGGGCTTACCAATCACCATAAGTCAGTGTCTGGCTGAGAACACCAGGGGTGGTGTGAGCACCCATCTGAAATAAATCAAAGAGATAAGTATCTACTACTTAACAAGTTTGTAGAGTTCTCATATTATTTATACAATGTCATATTGTTTGGCTGCAGTGTGACTGAGCATTATGGTGATCAGATTTGGTCCAAAGCATCTTACTGTTACAATATGCAGCATTGGTTCTAGAGCTGAGATCATGCTCTAATTTTTGATATGCAAACATGTTGAAGATCTCTCCACCAGCAATGACATAGACTGGATTTATTAAGACAACATCTGTCTTTACATCTGTCTGCCTCCTTTGTTGTACCCTCCATGTTCCCTTCCCTCTCTGAAGTTAATGAAGGCTCCTTGGTTACAGTCCATGATTATCATACAGATAGGATCATATCCCATTGATTTTATGCAGATGATCACCTTTTTGTGTACGCAGGGCTGATGGTGGTAGTAATTTACAGAAGAAAATCAATTACCCTTCTCGTCTGCAGGAGTAATTGTTTATTATTTTCCTATTAGACAAACTGTGTTGATCAGTGTTATGGAAAGATTGCCCATGAATACTATCAACATAAACAGATTTGCCTTTGACATTAGAACTAGTTTTCCTTTTAATGACCTGTACAATGTCAAACCAATGCCACAGGCTGAGGTTTAAGCTGTGTGTGTGTGTGTGTGTGTGTGTGTGTGTGTGTGTGTGTGTGTGTGTTTGTGTGTGTGTGTGTGTGTGTGTGTGTGTGTGTGTGTGTGTGTGTGTGTGTTTGTGTGTGTGTTTGTGTGTGTGTGTGTGTGTGTGTGTGTGTGTGTGTGTAAAATGGATGCAGTTTTTCTTTGTGGAGAAAAGTCTCAACATTTAACTTTTTGCAAACCCTCTGTAGGTTTTGAATTTACCTGCAGGTCCACAGATATGTACTCTGTGGAGGTTTGGCCAGATGAAACGATTACATCCAAGATACTAAGCACAGGATCCTGCAACGACACTGTTGTTGTTTCACAAATGCGCTGCTGATGTGAATAGTCAGTGGTTCCCCTGGCCCCGTCCGCAGCCTCTCTGCCTGTATCAGCGTGGATTGATCTAGACACAAACTAATCACTATTACTCACTGAAGTAATTGGCCCGGCCCAGATCACAGAGTAGCAACCGATCGACTGATCCGGGGATCGATACTCTGATCAGAAGAGATGGGAGCAGAAAGAAAGGGTTGCACAGGAAGGAGGAGGGATGTTTTGTAATGTGGCAGATCAATCTGGCTGAACAGCACAGTTTCTGGGTGTGTTCTAGTCCACCTATCACATTCACTGTGCTGCCTATTTTAACTTTGCTACTGAACTAAATTCTCAGGTGCCGTTCTCCTCTGCCTGCCACAAATCTGGATTCAGAAGGGGCTTACGGTCATCACAAATTCTCACACAGTTCTTGTCCTTTTTAGTCTCACAAGAGGCAAACACCTGTGCACAGGGACACCTTCAACAAATTACCAATCGACCAAAGATTGAACACTGATAGACCAACACAAACTTCATAGCTTTGGGCAATTTAAAAAAAGGACCATTTAGTCAATATCTAAAAAAAAACAAACAGGGGATCCCCTGATATTCAAAACATATGAGTAGAGTAACCAGGAGCAGGTAAATGTGACAGGAAACAACAGGCAGACACGCATGGTATTTATTAGCTGTAGTTTCCAGTTTCCAGTAACTCCACTCCTTAAGTCAATCTATAGACGATTGTTGACTTGATTTATTTTGATGTAGTGCTGATTAGTCGATTAATGGAGAAAATGAGTTTACAACAATCTTTATTTCTTCAATATTCTCATCCTGTTTCTCCATATTGTAATTCTATTATGACTCTGTACATAAGATGCCTCTTGCATGTTTGTCTTTCCTGACTTTGTCTTTTCTTCTCTGTTGCTCCAATTGCCTTGACTCTAATCAAATTTGTATTGAATTAATGATTTGAGTCATTTATCATGGATTTGCAGCTTCCAGCTTCTCAAATGTGAGTGATTTTCCTACTTTAAAATAATTGTGAACTGTTTGTTGAATAAAACATGCTATTTGAATGATCTCTGTGACATAAAAATAAACTTTATTATTCATCACCACTATCGTACAGTACTCTTTATGTAGTGAAATTTAATCTCTGCATTTAACCTATCCTAAGCATTAGGAGCAGTGGACCGCCACATACAACGTCCAGGGAGCAACTTGGGGTTCTGTGTTTTGCTCAAGGACACGTTGACATGTGGCTGGAGGAGCCTGGGATCAAACCACCGGTCTTGTGGTTGAGGGCAGAGCCGCTTTACCTCTGAGTATCAGCCAACCCCAAATAATGATTATGTGGCATTTTTCACTATTCTTTTACATTTTATAAATACAATTTAATCAAAAATAATCAAGTGATTAATTTAAGAATGAAAGTGATAATTAGTTACAGCCTTATTTTAAATCTAAGACCTCCAGCTATGAAAACACTATAGAAAGGAAAAATGGAGCATACCTGGAATTGGTCTCTAAGTGACATACATTACAGTTGATCTGTTTTACTAGCAAATTCATAAATGAAAGCAAAGCTCTATAATATTATAGAAATCACAACTGGAAATCCTAACCTGGAATTGTCCATTTCAGCTGACAAAAACCCAAAGCATCTGTAATGAACTACAGAAACAATACAGCTAAACGTGCGAATAAAATGCAGAACTTTCTGAGCTCTGTAATCAAACCCGCCTCCTTTACTGCTAAGAGGTGACAGTGCTGACACCTGAGCTGCTGTGCCCGATCCCTCAGATTACACAAAACACTGGGATCACTTTCCTTTCATTCGGCTTCAGCCGTTGCATTCTCCTGCTCATCCTATTTCATGGAAAGAGCAGGTGGTCCTAATTTTTCATGCGTTCAATGTGTTTGCAGCCCTTTCCCCCCACTCCGGCCCCTATGTATTCCACATCCCACTAAAACCCATTTCTCTTTCATCCACTCTGGTTGTCTGCTTTTAGGAGGTTCCTGCTCGGCCAGACAGAACACTGAGCACAGTTTCGGAGCGCTGGCCCTTCTCTCAACATTCTCATCTCAGCATCTCCCCCAACATTGCTCCTGTCTCGCTTTCTTTCTCCTCTTCTCCATCTCCCTCTGCTGCCCTTCTCCCCCCTTTGGTTTCCTCTCTTCCTTTTCCCTTCCATCTCTCTTTCTCTCTCTCTGTGGTTGTTGATTGGGTGTCTGAGTGCTTGTGGCAGCTGTGTGTTGTGTGTAATAGAGCAGAGAGGCTAGTCTGAATACAGCGATGGGAGAATTTGTTTATGTGAGAGATGCATAGATGGAGACAGGTCTCCAGACGCTGCGGGCTCTCTCTTGCTGTCATCCTGCATTCAGGCCCTGACAGGAGATCTGAGATGGCCAAATATGCCAGACGCTCGTCCCAAATCCCAAAGCTGCACCCTACAATCCAACCGATGTGTGTTTGTGTTTATTCAGATTTGACAGAATCATTCTGTGTGTGAATGCATGTGTGCGTGCGTGCATGTGAAGTGTGTGCATGTGTCTCCAGGATAGCATGCTTGATCAGATTCCCCTGCCAGAGGCTTGGTCCAGGGTCCATTACCACTGAGCGATAGAGGGGAGAAACTCTACCAGCTATTCTCTTTTTATCCCATCCCAGTGATCTCTTTCTCTTTCTCTGATATGTTAAGTCTGTTCAGTGGGGCAAGACTTCAGCTTCCATTGCTTCTCTGAGATGTGTGTCCACCTCAAACAGCTCATTTAGCAATTTCATTCCCCTCTGCTTGGTGCACTTGTAGTTGCATTTATATCTGAATGTTTGCGGCAGTTTGTCCAAGTTAGCCTTGTCACTTCAATCTCGCATCTTTAGGGACTTTGCTTTGTCTTTGTGTCACTGTGATGTACAACAATGTGTTATTTAAATCAAGTTTTTCAATTGAATAACCTCTGCTTTTTTGTTTATACAGAGGTTTCCTTGACTCTTCCCAAGGCTATAGCAGTACACTGTCTTGCTTGGTGCAGTACTGAGCGTGGCACTCTTTTTCCTAAATGAAAACAAACTAATGTATTGGAATAATATGCGAGAAGATGAGGAGAAGACACTAAAACACAATTAATGAAGACTGAATCTGGAGTGGATGGTTGGCTCTCCAGCTGTTGTTCCTATTAGAATCCATGCTTCCATCAATGCAGCTGGACTAAAACGCGAAGGCTGCATTCTGAGAGCAACCACAGTCGGCATGTTGTGGCCTTTTAACTGCCTTCAGCAATCACATTTGATGCTCCTTAATTATCCAACACTTTCCCCCCTTCTGCCTTGCTGCCTTCTTTCCGCTCAGCCGCAGAGACGGTGCGTTTGCTTACCGCTCTGCCTAAGTGTTCGCCTGCATGTAAATTAATCTTGATTCACTTTGCCCTGCCCTGCTGAGTGCTACAAATTACCTTATAGCAACGAAACAGCACAAGTGAAAAAAGCCAAATTGCTGCACTTGATAGGCTGTTGCTCCTGTGCGTTATGCCATTACATTAGGGCTACATAATGAATGCTCTCTTGTGAAAAGTAGTGTGTTGTGGGTTTTTAATTCATACTGAATAGGAAATGTTTGTGCATCTCCCTCTCACTATGTGTCTGCATGTGTTTCTCTAGAAGAAGCTTTAATGAAGGAGGCCTTGCTGGATAACCCCAAAAGAGAAAGAAAGAAAGAAAACCCTAAAAAAACGTCAGCATCCATCATTCCATTTACAGGAGCTTGACAAAATTAGCTGCCTTTGTGCCATGGTCACACTAATTGGCTGAGGAAGAATAACAGGCTTTTGACACAAACACAAGCAACACATTCACTTACTGCAGCACTTGTCTCTCTGAGGATGTTAATGCAAAAGAGGTTTAGGTTTTAATTCACCAGAACAGAATTGGCTCTGGCTTGAGTGCTTCGTTTTCTACCCTGACTGCTCTTCACAAAGTTCCCTGCCGTCTTTTATTGCTTTTAAACCACAGTTTTATGTTCTTTCTTCACTGATGGATGTTCACTCAGTACTTACTTGCTTGTCTGGTGAGATTACGTCCCTTAAGAAGTCAGTCTTTGTTCTGCCATCATGGCCAAAAGTATTTTTTATTTGCTGTGTTTGATCTCACCATATTAGTCAAATATTCTACTGCATATGAAATAACCTTGACTATTTACAAAGCAAGGACGCTCACTGTGTGTGTGTGTGTGTGTTTGTGTTTGTGTGTGTGTGTGTGTGTGTGTAAATCAATGACAGTGAATGGGAGGAACCCCTCTACAAACCCTCATCTTTCATCTTGAATAACCGATATCATAAACAGACGCTACTCATCAATCTCACCTGTGTTCCCAATACAAAGATGGGAGACAGGCCTATTTCCCTCTGTTTCTGCAGACCTGATGACATTTACTAAATTGCCGTGTGTGTGTGTGTGTGTGTGTGTGTGTGTGTGTGTTTTTCTGCGTGCATGTGCCTTATGTTTGTGCTTGGCAACATTTGTGCAAACTTGATGCTGTCTGTTTGTATTTCAGTAATATTGTAGATCAATTTGGTTTGATTGGACGGTTTGGTTTTCAGTGATCTTTACCTTTTTTCAGTTGTTGGCAACCCTGCAGCTCCATTACCATCCACAGAGGGGCAGTGCAGCAGTTTGCAGCCACTGTGGACCAGGGAGAGAAAATGAAATAAATGTGGGGATAAATCAGGAAAACCGGCACACATGAAGAAGAGTTAAGGATTGAATTATGTTTAATGATGTCATTACGAGAGGAGTGTACTTTATTATAACAAATGATAAAAGTGTGTTTTAATGAGTAGTCATAAAGACTCAGTGGACAATCTTATTCAATAGGCCTCAGAATTGGCTTGCAAGGGTCCTCAGAGTTGAAAAAGAACAAAGTGACTTTGGGACAATTATTGCACGCCTGTTTATTACTCACCAATTCCATGCCAAAGTGTGTGTATGTGTGTGTGGCCCAAGGTCATGGTAAACATTGTACATCACTACCTTCAGACCAGTGATAATCCCTGGATAAATAATAAATGGAGTATATAAATCTAATAGCATTCACAACATTTACCAAACTAAGACCCTGTGTGTGTGTGTGTGTGTGTGTGTGTGTGTGTGTGTGTGTGTGTGTGTGCTTTTTCTTTGCCTCTTTTTCTTGCTGCCCCTCATCGCCATCATGCTCTGTGTATTTCCAAATGTGCGCTTTTCGTGTGTGTGTGTGTGCGCCTTCCATCTTTAATATTAATATCTCGGATGATACATTACGCACTCATTTTTCACGAAAAAAAAGGAAGAAAAGTGGTTGTGATTAAAAGGCTCTTTTTAATGAAACATTTCAAGTTTAAACGCTGCTCAATGACGTGTTCTCCAGCCAACTGTTCTTTTCTGAACTAAAACCAAACAAGTTCCCAGCAACTGCAAAACAAAGAGTGCCACAACAATTAGTTGATAACAATTAAATATCATTATATCGTAATTAATCTGCACACAATTCATTAAATACTAATTCCATGTGAAAATCGGGAAGAGAAGAAGGCCATCAATACCCTGCTTTAATTAGCATGTGATTGACAGCTTGCTGAAATAGAGTTTTTGTATAGGATGACTTGGCCTGCGTGTGTGTGTGTGTGTATATGTGTGCAAAGTGGCTCATTTTAAGTGTGTAAAGATAAACTCCCCTCTGTCTGTTGATGGTAATTAAGTTTGCTCCCTGTGGGGTTGCTGGTATGGGCAGGTTGGGGGGAGACGGGTGGGGGGCATGATCTCTGCTAATTGTTGTACATGAGAGCCTGTTTTGGCCCTGATGAGCACTGCGAGGTGTCTGCGTGTGTGTGCGTGTTCAAGAGGTGTGAAACTGAATGGAGCCATATGACTACAGGTCACACCCAGAGTGTCGTTGCTAGGATACAGCATCTGAAGCATCATGGAGGGGTGGTACCAGGGTACTCCATCTTCAGCCCCCCCACCACCGTGATCCTGCTTCCTCCCCTCTGTCCCCCCTCTCTGCCACTTCCCCCTGGGGTTTGGCTGAATGGCCTGGGCTGACAGGGGCTGAATGGTTCGGGGTGACAGGGGGGTGGTGTCCTATTTGTCCCTAAATGCTTCTCTATAGACCCCTGATAATAGACTGGCTGCCTGTTCCCCTTCCCCACCCACCCCACCAAACCTCCGCCGCCACCTTCACCCACTCTGTCTCTGTCTCCTTGTCTCATTGTCTCCCTCCTCATCCCCTCTGTCTCGCTTTCCTCCCTATCATGTCTCCTTCTCTTCCTATCTCTTTCTCTGTCTCTCTGTCTCTCTTTTTCTTTTTTCTTTCTGCTGCTGCACTTCTCTAGGCACTGGGTTAAGCCCTGTGATGTATAAGCATTCTTTGCTGCTTGTTAGATCGTCCGTGTGCTGCGTTCAAGTGTCGGCAGTGTGCATGTAAAAGCAGAAGGTCACTGCTTATTACTCACCTCTCCAGCTCCTCAGCATTGTCCAGCAGCTCCGGCTCTGCCAGTGTAAGTAGGAGCTGCTTTTGATGTTGGTCTTTCATGCTTTGTCGGGAGACATAGCTGAAGATACCTTTGATGACTGCAGGCCTGTTAGTGTCAGGCTGTGTGATGAG
The DNA here is from genome assembly GCF_031162955.1 of Sander vitreus. Classification (NCBI taxonomy): domain Eukaryota; kingdom Metazoa; phylum Chordata; class Actinopteri; order Perciformes; family Percidae; genus Sander; species Sander vitreus. Next base: position 23,227,783 of record NC_135859.1, read on the forward strand.
AGATGAGTAATGAGAGATCCATCATTAAAAAAAAAAAAGGCTTTTCCTTACTTCCTGTGATCAAATAATAAAGCGATGAAACCGTTTCGAGCAGAAGCTTTGAAAAACATACCAAGATCAAGCCTCTCTCTGTGTTCACCACACACTCAAAAGGAAGGCACAAAGAGAGGTCACCAACCTGCATCTGGATCACTCTCTGCTTAGTGGATTCACTTCATCACATGTTTGTGTGCTTTCACAGTGAAAAAAAAATCTGTTTACTAACTTGAATGTGCATGAGTGCATGCTTGATTTTTATATACGTCTGTGTCTATGTGGGAGCATGCACGCCTGTGTTAGGGGTCAGGAGTGAAGATGTTACCCTCTGGTCATTCATCACATGCGTGACACACTCTCCCCTGCGCTCCGGTACGCAGAGGCAATGTTTTATAAAAGAATAACACGTCAGCGGGCACCCGCCGGCCATCCATTACCACCCTGTACAACCTGCAAAGATGTACAATAGACTCACAGATATCACGCACTCGCTGCGCAACATACTTGTCGTCTGCATATATTTCAACACTCATTGTCCTATTTTTTGTTTTAGAGGTTATTGTAATAACATTTATTGACTATAAAATTCTGCTTCTTTTTGCACTGGGATTGATTTGTCAAAGAAAATTGCTCTACAAATAGGATTAATATTATTATATTATTATGACTGCGTGGGATTTGTGTTGTAGGTAAAAAAGAGGCAGATGATAAAGGGAATGGGTAGGTTTAAGACACAATCCAGAAGCAGAGTTGGTGTATGGGACCTGAATAGACCGTCAATCATATTGTATTTATGCAAATATACAATATGCCTCCACATTATGATGACATGTTTTTGTATAATATATTATTTAGTGATACTGTACAATGCGTGACAAACGAGTAATCAAACATATCACATAAAAATATGCTGTATGAAAGGCCAAATCCGAAAATTTTTGGACCAAATTTGTTGTGTGTTACACACTGGACGTAATTTAAAGGAACAACTCCACATTTCAGGGAATTAGCATATTTATCTTCTAGCAGTGTTAGATGAGAACATTGATACCGCTCTCAGACATTGAGAGTGGTATTGATCATCTCATTTAACTGTCCTCCAGAAATTGAACAAGGGTATTTCCCAAAATGTCAAACTTTTACCTTAAAGGTTTGAGTTTAAATACACAAACCAACACAGGACAACAACCAAATCTAAGTTTATATATATATATATATATATATATATATATATATATATATATATATATATATATATATATATATATATATATATATATAGTAAATAAGCATTTTATTTGCATGTTTTTGCATCATGTCAGCATTTGAGTTTTGCATCTAATGTAAAACAATTACCAGCATCACAACTGGTAAAGACTTAGATTTGGTTGTTGTCCTGTGTTGGTTTCTGTATTTAAATACCAATCAATAGATTTAAGTATGATTGCAGGTTCCAGTCTTTTTCTCTTTTGTTTGCATTTCCATCGTATTTTGTGCTTTTGGGCGCATCAGTATTTTGGATGCGACAGCTTGTGCTGTGTAAGACAGAACAAGTTGAGGACGTTGTGAGTTATAGAGCTCTTAGACCAGTTTACGAGGACTATTATCTCTCAGTTAGTCTCAGTTTTATGTGCATTTTCTCTGGGCTGGTCTGGAACCATCAATTTAATGCTTTCATAAAGCAAGGTTAGATAGCACTGAATCAAACAGAACACTCACTGACACTCTCCTCTGCTTTAGAGCTAAAGTCACAAAGAGGAGACGAAAGAAGACGACGAGGAGAGGCGATGAAAGATGAAGAGACAGTTTTATGATGTCTTTTTAAAGCCAATTTAGAGCAAAAGTTTAGTTTCCAGCTGCAATAACAATTGGAAATGTAGTCACACAGTGAAACCCAAACAAATATATTTGTCCCTGTCCGTTTGAGTGTCTGTTGCATGGACACTTTATTGTCTGACATGACTCTGTGTTCATGTATCAAACTGTTTTGTGAGGCACCTATTTTCATTGTGCTTGCTGTCTGTTTTATAGCAGGCCGTTCCTTTCATGATGTTGCTCTATCACCTGCTTTTTCCTGTCAGCAGAGACTTTGTCGTTAGTCCGAACATGTACGTACTATTCACTTCAAAAACAATAACAAGCAGAGATTGATATGGGTTGAAACGGGAGTGTATTGCTTGTGGACAAAACAGTTTTTCAAGCAGGCATTCTGTGTGTGTGTGTGTGTGTGTGTGTGTGTGTGTGTGTGTGTGTGTGTGTGTTCCATCTGCTAGAGTGTGACACCTTAATTTTGAATGCTGTTGGAGACACAGCAGGCCAAGAGAACAAATGGATGATGGTAGTGAGGGAAGAGAGGAACGAGTAAAGAAAGAAATGTTAAAGTGACCAAAGTAGAGATTAAGTTGTGCGAGTGTATAAACGATGCAGTGCCAGCACTCTCTCTGACAAGGAAGTGGAGATTTACCACCTCTCAGTGGTACCTTACACCCTGACAGAACGGCAATGTGAAAATCCCCCTGACACACACACACACACACACACACACACACACACACACACACACATAAACACAGATGAACCCGGGTGTGTTGACTGTGTGTGTTGTGACAGGCTGCAGGTTCTTTTGTCTGGCTTTGATGAGTATGTCATTAGCAGAGACCACGAGAGACAAGAGGGCCTCATCAGTATTTAAATAGTCTGACATCTCTGCCACCACATTTCTGCAGGGGCTTCCTGCTCTCCATTCCCACTTTCCCACCTTGTCCTATCTGCCCTTTTAATCCATCTGTCCTTATTTACCTTCCATCCTTGTTCTTCTTCCACCAGGCCACTCTTGTGCTCTGTCAATGTCAAATGTATTCCCTTTCTTATGTTTTGTCTCAGTGTGTGTTGGAATTTGTCACAGAGTGTTACCTACTGTGCCTGACTACCTGGTGTAAAGTAATAGATTAGAGTTTTTGGCGCTAGTGAAATTCTGCATGGAAACAGGCCAAAGGCTAAATCTTAGTTAAAGTTATCCAGAATCCTTCTGGCAATATTCCATGGAAATGATAACCGCTATATCTTTGTAAACTTGGAGGCAGCTCTTGTTGCAGCAGCTGAACACCACTGACAGTAGTCTTGCTCATGCATAAGCTAGTCATCTCAGCAGCGAGTCACTTTGTGCAAAGAAATACTTAAATCTACAGAGAGACAAAAAACGGAGAAGGAAAAACACAAGTCAGGACGGGCTTAATTGCGACTCTGATTTGAATAAGGAAGCGCCTAACAAAAGGGCCATCGGAGGCAGAGAGATAAAAGGTTTTACCTTTAACAAGCACTGTGCTAAAACAACTCTGAACCTGAAGAGGTGCGCTCTGAAAGGCATGTATAAAGCTCTTTGTAAGTGTCTGCTTATGAGTGGGTGTATGTGTTAGCAGTTGTACGTGTGTTTATATGTGTTTTATGTGTGCATGCCACACACACACACACACACACACACACATATACACAAACAGGGATGATTTATTCCAAGCACAGGTCAGGTAAATTGAAGCAGGCCTTACAGGTTGGTTTTCAGCTCCAGGTCTAATGAGAGCAGCGTTTCCCGTCTCTCCCAACAATGCGCTCGTGTCTCTTAAGAGCCCTTCCACCCGCCTGCAGCCTAGCCACTCTACATTAGATCTGTGGCCTGCAGCAGCCACTACAGTGAAAGGCCTCAGGCTCTGAAATGGCTGTTTGATTCTCTCCCTGCTTTGCCTCTAAATGAATGATTTATTGGCTGTCAATGAGGAGGCCAAGCGTAATTGACAAAAGCAGCACTGCAGAGCCCCATTCAAGGGGATGTTGTTGTGGATGTTCTCTTTGAGGATCTCCCTGCCTCTGTCTGAAACTGTAATGAAGAGTAAACATCCTTGCTAGTACCAGACCACAGATAGTTGGGCGGCATTAGGAACAGTACAACTTCAAGTTGAATGTTGCCATCTTGTACCTTCAGCTACTAATACAGTTTTCTTAAATGTAATTCACAGTTTGTTAGAGAGAAATTGTTGAGGGAAATGATACACATTTTCATGATATTGAGGTAGTGTTGCTTTTAAATTGGCACCAGTTATGTAAATTAAAACTATGAAAATAGCTGGATTTACTGACCCACAGTTGCAGGATGGTCTAGGCTATCAGACACACCAATTCCTTCTGCTAGCACACGACTTCAATCAATTTACGCCGCTGAGTAACCTACCACACTTGCACTGTGACTAGAGTGGACACAGGCGGCAATGGAGACGTGTTATTTAAAATCCCCATTGCTTTTGTTCCCGTAAAAGGGGACATTAACACCCGCTTGTCCTTTGGCACTCTGCTTGTCATCCAAACGGCTAATTTCTCCAGATCCCTCTAATCCCCCAGGAGAGACAGCAGGGCTCGGGGCCAGCAGGGACGAGGGCCTCAGAGGCCAGCTGCAACAATGGAGAGTCGATGGGTGCTTTTAGAATTGACGTTCTAAAACGTGCCTTTGTTTGCATCGTGCTCCCTGGTGTCCCGCCTTTCAGTAGTTCTAATGATAAGTGACAGGCCATTAATTGAAGCTCTTTAGGAAGCCATCATCAGACACACGTCTGATCCTTCTCCTCTGAGACCAGTACAACAGTATTGCAGGATGGTAGATGAGAAAATTGTGGGGTTAGGTTGCTTAATCGGTTTGATTTTATTGGTGCTTTTAAGTTGCTGGTTTCTCACAAAAACAAAGGATTAGGATATTATTGGCTGGACAATATTTTTTATTTCTCTTTAGAGCTTTAGCTCAACCCACTGCTTCTTGTGATTCTTTTGAGTGGACAAATATGGGTCAGTTTAATGTCTTTATTTAAAAAATGATTAATTACACTGCATGTTGAATGATTTTAGATAACTTATTGTCACAAACATAGGAGTCAATAATGATTCACTACAGTTTTCATTAGTTTTCTGTGCTTTTGTATTCATTTCTTTTTTCTTTGTTAACCTGAGAAAATAAATTACAATGCAAATGGTAAAAAACAAAAAGTATTTTCTTATTTTTGCTCCAATGCATTTTAAAAACCTTACAAGAAACAAATAGAACAATAAATAGTAGAGATGTAAATACTCATTTATTCTGCATAGCAGCCCAGTGTCTACATAAAGAATAGAACTATCTCCTGTTTCATAGTCTTTACTCCAATCATAATATATTGCATTCATAAAGCACAGTGTGGCGCCGTCAACTGTTTTCATTTTGTTTCCAATGTGTGCTTCCACTATGAACTTTAGTCTTCCACTTCTCAACATGACATTCTCCAGCATAAAACAAACACCAGGAGTTTCATGCTGCAGCGGTGGCCAGCCATAATAGAGAATTGCTTCCACTGCTGATGTACGGATGAAAAGAAAATCATAATATGGGCTTACTGAGGTCTTTATAAGAAAAAAAGTAGAGGAATATTACAATGCAATTGTCCACATAGAATGATATAAACATATACATTTAAACACACAACAGGTACCAGGAATTATTCTAGGACTGGGATTGGGTGCATAACTAAGACATGATTTATGTCAACTGCTTGTTTGTCACCTGTGGTCTGTTAGACAAACTCAGCAATGCAATTGAATGTTGTCAATTTGTGCCTCAATGAACAGAGCCGAAGATAATGAAATATGTGGAAAAGTTAAAAGTACTGAAATTACCCACTAAAGATGTTTTCACAATAATACATTTGCATAATTTTGATAAATTAAATCAAGTTGTTTTGCTCTAGAAATAATAGCATTGCAATTGTCTGTGCTTTCTGATTTATAAACATTATATGTAAACTGTACGTGGATTTATTTAAGTGGAAATAGAGTTAAAAATAAAATAAACACTCCCCTTATAAAAAGTGGTGATCTTTTTAGAAACAACAAAATACTTCATGAAGGACACTGTCATCTCACCAGTGATCATGTCATAATCTACAAGGTCAAAACCGTCACTGGCCACAATAAAAAGCCCAAATAATCTCAACTCCAGAACTGAAACCTGCATTGAATTTATTTCTACATCCCCAAGTCCAGTCATCCAGCTACAGTTCATTCCCCTCCAACCAATTTACCATCTGTGCATCTCTCCATCTTCTCCCTAAAACAGGGAAGGAAACAATTGTCGCTGTTAGGGTTTTAGGGGCTAAATGATGTTGCTAATCACCCGCTTTTAGTGGGGCTGATTTATGGAAGGGACATAAATTGTTATAGGCTGACTTATATGTGTGTGTATGTATGTATGTATGTGTGTGTGTGTGTCTGTTTGGGTAGGTGTCGGAGAGGCAGCCTGTGGGATAGGCTAAATAGTCCTATTATTTATCGTCTCAGAGCGGCCTCTCTGAACGGAAGAGCGGCTCTCCAAATTGAAATATAGCTGAGTTTACCCTTCTGATTACCGCAGTAGTTTACTCCCAGCGCCCAAGGAGATCATTAAACAATGGCCGCTACTAGCAACTCAGCACCCCATTATGGCCCTGGATAAATGCTCCCAGTGTGCCTCACAGGCATCATATTTTCCCCAAAAAACTACATCAGTTGTTTCCTCAACCCAGGCTGACATCAAAACAGCAATTGCGTATTCACTGATATGGATTTCTACGAGAAGGATTCATTGTTTTCTAGATGAGAAAAGGCACTCAAAATCCCAGCTAATGGATAAAGCCATTTTTAGAGTAAACTGGCCAGCTAATGTTGTGACAAGCAATGTAATTGGTTCAAAATTCTAACAAGATGATTAAAATAATGTAATGGATTACGAACAAACATTCAGCACACATGAGTGCCTTACTGTCCTTATTATTGTTCAACTGAATTAGCTTAATTGCTGATATTGCACTGAGCCACCAAGACAAGATACTTAACATGAAAGCAGCAAGCAAAGTTCCAAAAACCAAAAGTTATTTTTTTTGTTTTATTTAGTTATTGTAAAGCTTTTTTTTGTTGTGGGTTTTAAGGTTGTCAGGGCGAAATATGAGCATCTAACGAGTTAAGAGAGCCACTGATGACAGTAGTATAATGTGAGAAAAATTGGTTATCTCAGTGGAACCATGTCTCATTCTATCGCAGCCATCCCCATCACCCAGCATTTCCACAATGACCTTTGCAGGCGTGATGTTGGTCGGGGTTGCAAGCTGAGTCCTTCACACGCTGCTGCTCTGATTACTGCAACATCTGTAACATAAACAGTAGAGCAGGACATCAGCACAGCAAACCTAACAGCCATGACAATGAAGTGACAGTGTCAGCTCAAGACAAGATGACAATGATGTTTCTGTCTCCTGTGTGTTGATTATGCACTGTACAGTGTGTCTCAGAGAGCTAGTGGCTGTTCTGGATAAATAGGGAATGATGCTCCAGCATACTTCATGGCATCTTTTTATGTCACAAAATTAAACTTTGACCTATGATTACTTCTATGATTAACACAAACTGCACAAAAAACGTTTCTGATAGGACTGTGGCACAGTCTGGTTTGTGCTGCAACATGTTACCTCCAGAGATGTCTGAGGCTTTATTAGAAATTAGTATGTATGTCGTTACACAAGTCAGCCAGGACAGGCTAGAGAATCATCACTAGTAATAATGAACCTTATTTGATAATAGCAGGATAAGAGAAAAATAGGCTTTCATACTGCTACAACTGGAGCTAATATGATGAGTTGGCTCTGGAGAGGCATTTTATTGGACTACTGAATGGAAGGCTGAAGCTTTGTAAAATAAGCAAAGCAATCTTAAAGGTAGTGTAAAGACACTGCTCATCAGGTTTATAGTCATCAACTGCTTGTGAAACTTTATTTGACTCTTCACAAAAAAGAGCAAATAGTTTTTTTTTTTTTTTTATGAAAATCATGTTGTTGTTTAACATGTCTGCAAAGAAAAGGAGCAGGTTTCTGCTGTTTAGTGGGTCTACATCTCTCCCATGTAGCAGGCTGTTTTTGTGGCTGTTGTTGCTGTCTGTCCTAACACATTTACCTTAAGCCATCAGCACTCATTAAATGCCTGCTGGTGCAGGGAAACAAAAGGCTGCCTGGCGAGCCAATATTCGCCTCTGACACGTCAGCCAATCCCCAGACGGTCCGCAGAGCCTGGCTGCGCCACGGAATTCTCAAACATATTTTTCTAATTTATGGATGGATAATAAATCAACATTAAGATTTGGACACCGAGTTATACATCAGAGGGAGATGGCTGCAAACTGGGCCACAATGCAACAGAGGAGACCAGGCGAACATCTGCAATAAAGTCACCGTGTGTATGTGTTGTGTGTCTGTGTGTGTGATTATGTGTAAATATGTATGTGTCATCACTGCCAAACTCAGTTTAATTTCAACCTCTAAGTTGGTGGAGATGCAAACATTTTTAATGTCACTGCTTAGAGGTGGTGAGTATGAATATTATGAATAGGAAATAAGACCATTTGGATTTACTACTGGAGGGATGGTGCTTTAAATGCTTCATAAAATTTAACACTGTGAAATATGCGAGCGTTTGCATTTTAATGCCCATGAATTGGCCTTTCACTGATGTGGTAGGTCACCGGGTCTATACAGGGCCTATGTGCTATAGCCCTGCATTTAGTAGCTGAGAGCTGTGGAAGGAACCATAGCCTAGTGCTGATTGATTGACTGTTGCCTCACTATCTTCATTCTTCTGAGTGCCAGGAGAACACATGCCAGCAAACCATCAATATTGCAAAACAAATTGAGTTATTGGTCATTTAAAAAATACCCTTGTTTTTTTTATATATATATATATATAATAGGAAGCCGGCAGTTAGGCTGACCACATCCAATCTGGATCATTTAGGAGAAACAGGTTTTCATTTAAAATAAATGATTTTGTTTATCTTGTATGGTAATTATGTCAGACACATTTCTCAATTAGTCACATTTATTTCTCTGAATTTAGATTCAAACGTGTGAATTCAGATTCATACACATAATGGTGTCATTGGGAGACTGAATAATGAACGATTTCAAGAAAAGTATCACTAATATGTTATTTTTATTACCAGCAGAATATTTTCTCTTTAACTTTCAACTTTGAACTCAAGCATTCCAGTACCATGGACAGCACACCTGGTGATCAGGACATATAAGCTAAAGTGAAATAAAAAAATGTAGTGATGATCTAAATTTAATGATAATGTTTTACCGCCATTTAAAAAAAAATGCTTTCTCCTTTGCTTTCATATTACCATCACAACGCTGACGATACCATCACAACGTGAGTTTGTTTCTTGCTGCTCTCACTCTGTTAAGCGTTTGATGCATCGTGTGGCTAAGCTAGAGCTCCACTCTAAAATTATTAGACCTAATCATTCATTAACCTCTATTAGACTGATAGGAGGGTAAACCTAACGCCTGATTACATTCTCAGTGTGTGTGGATATGAGTTTGTGTGTCTGTGTGTGCGTGTATACACAGTGTGCATTGTGTATGTGTGGATGTATATGTGGGTGTGGAAGATGCACCCTATACATTTCTCCTCACACTCCACATGTCTTTATCATATTGATATACAGTTTGACAGTTTCCCTGTTTGTGTATGTGTGTGCATACATCTGCAGTGGAGGTTTGTCATTCATTAGAGTGGAGCACAATCAGAGCTAAACTAGCCATGGCGGCCTGACTCATTATAAGCTGAAGGTCTATTTAAAACCTCACACTGCCTCATTCCCAATCCACTCAATGCCATATGCATACAGTAATTACACAAGTGAGGAGGAGGAGAAGGTGTGTGTGTGTGTGTGTGTGTGTGTGTGTGTGTGTGTGTGTGTGTGTGTGTGTGTGTGTGTGTGTGAGCCTGTGTGTGTGAGCCTGTGCATATGATTATTTTTCATTCCATGTTTCGCCCGAGTTCTGCCCCTATAACTGAGGATCTAATCAATCTGCCGGCTATTAAGTTTGTTAATTGATAATGCATACTAATTAGGCCTGGCTCCGTTACCACAGCGACGACGAGAAGGTGATTGTAGGCAGGAGTCCAAATGGACTTTTAAAAGCTGGGAGCGTGAGGTAGAAGCCATCAAACCCGCACATGTGCACGCAGATGCTCATGACACACACACACACACACACGCACACACACACACACACACACACACACACACACACACACACACACACACACACACACACACACACACACACACACACACTCACACACAAACAAAAATGCAGTCTGCATAAAAAAATGTTTGGGTGGACTAACCTCATCAAGCTGTGTTGACCTATGTCGTCATGTGCTTATATCTGCTTACAACTACATTGATGTGCATTATAAACCAAATAAAATATATCTATACACTACCTATAAATGCTAAATGGTGGCTGGAGGGGAGGGGGGTTACATGTTACAGAAAAGGTTTATTCCTAATAATTCACCCTTTATAGAGGGTTTATAAATTGTAACGAATGGCTTTGTTAGTGGTTAATAAATATTTACTAATGCATCGTAGATTTGTTATAGGCTATTAATAAGCCAACAACTTTAGGATTGCCAATATGTTAAAAAATAAAATGCATAATATTAATGACAATACAAACAATACCAGTTATAACAATAAGAACATTAACAACAACAATAATAATAATAATAATAATAATAATAATAATAATAATCATATTTAATATTAATATCACATATATGAAGGACATTTATTTTGTAAAAACATTAATATTAGTAGTGGGATGTAACTAAGTACATGTACTTGACTGAGTACACTGGAGGTACTTGTTCTTTACTTGAGTATTTCCGTTTTCATGCTACTTTATCTACTATAACTCGGAGGGTAATAAATTATATACCGTAGTTTTTACTCCACTACAATTATTGGACTGGCTTTACAGATTTAAATTTTACATACAAAACATGATTGTTTACAATATGATGCAATGTTAATGTTAATTAAGATTAAACAACCAACAGCTCATAAAATCGTTAAAATTAGCCTCACCTCTACCAACAACACTAAAATGCTGCTCACGCATTACTACATCAGTAATAATAATCCAAAAATATGTAATATTTCACCAGCCATTTTTATACATTATGAGTACTTTTACTTTTAAAACTTATTACCTGGGTGGCATCTTCTTTGCAGGACTTTTAGTTGAGTATTTTTATATTGCAGTAAAAAAAAGTGTAGACTTGATGGTTTGTTAGAAAGTGTGAGACCAATGGGTTTTTATTACATCTATAACTAAATCATTACCAAAGAAAAGATACATATCAGCCAAGTCTTAAAGTGATCATATTGTGCTCATTTTCAGGTTCATAATTGTATTTAGAGGTTGTACCAGAATAGGTTTATGTGGTTTAATTTTCAGAAAACACCATATTTTTGTTTCTGCACATTGCTGCAGCTCCTCTTTCCACCCTGTGTGTTGAGCTCTCTGTTTTAGCTGCAGAGTGAGGCATCTCACTTCTGTTCCATCTTTGTTGGGAGTCGCAAATGCGCAGTAAGTACTGCTAGCTAGTCTGAGGGAGTGCCATGCTAGCAGCTAGGCGAGCATTATAACATGTGTTACAAAGTGAAGCACATTTGTCACGGAAGTAAAGGCTGGACTACAATAGACTACAAGAGCTGTTTGGAGCAGTTTGTGAACAGTGTTTTCTGTTGGAGATGGTAAGTCACTTTGGGGTGGACTTTGGGCTTTTTCACTTTGTAGACCTATAACGTGCACAAAAAGATATATAACACTATAAAGGAAAGGGGAAAAGCCAAAAAGCATAATATGAGCACTTTAATAATTGCTTCTGACTGTTCTATAGAGCATGCATTATTTTTTAATCATTAGTAAATCCATTAGTTAATATTTACTCTATATGTCCATTCATAAAAGGTGCCTTATAAGAAAGTGCTACCAAAAAAACATCTTATGTAGTCAACCACCATATTTAACCACAGCTGCACTGACGATTAGATCCCAATAATAGAAAAGTCGAAAGCAACATAATCCAAAATAACAAAAAAAGATTCAATTATTCTGCAGCCTAATGGAACAAAGTTGATCTTAATTGCAAAACAGCAATTTCTGTTACAATCTAGTACATTACACAACACCGTTTCAAGTAGCAGGTGTGTTTTTAATTGTGTGTGTATGCTTAGCCTCTGTTTGTCTTGCTCACTGCATCTCCATTTGTTTTCGCTTTTGTGAATTAGATATGGACACATACAGAGACACATGCACGTGCACACATGCACACAAACCATTTATCACCCACCCAAGACCCTGAATTATTATCTCTGTGGTTCAAGGTCAAGGAGATGCAGCAGGTAAATTGAAATCTGAGAGGTCAGCGCAGTTTGATCACTCTGTTTCTTTGTACTCCTTTGGAGAGATACAGCCCAAAAAAACAGTGTTTTCTTTTTTTATGACAGTGATGATAGAGACATTACCTTGATTTGTCTTTGACAGGCCTTATCTCGCCTCGCCTATTCCCTCTGACCTGTGTCACTTCCTGCTGTCCAACAGGAAGTAGTCCTCCTTGGCTCACCTCTGCACATGTCACAAAGAACACGGGTGTCACTGCTACTCAAACATCACTCTACCTTGTTAGTTGTGTGTGTGTGTGTGTGTGTGTGTGTGTGAGAGAGAGTGTGAATATGCACAGCAGAGACAGTTGAGGCAGTCAGGGCTCGTCTGTTTGTCTTATTTGAAACCTGCCTGGATGTTACTGTGCAGAGGAGGATATTACCCTCATTACCTCATGATGAAGAGCTCAGTAGATGGTCATATCACTGATTTATCCTGCCCGCTTCGTCTGTGTGACTGATGGCGTTGTACACACAGGCCAATCCCTCATCAAACTTTTCAGTCTTTGACAGATTGGGCTTCATAAATGAATTAAACGTTTTCAGGAAGATTAAATCACCTACACAAAACACTTTAATTGAGTCATCTGTATGTTTTAATTTTCTCTTAGATCTTTTGGGGGTTTGTGTTTCATGTAGATTTCCATCTGAGGCAACTGTCTCATGGCTTTGTTAAACCACACATATGAAAACACAGTTCTGCTATGCTGTCTTCACCCTTCCTCTCTTATTGCTTTTTCTTTGCCTCTTTTTCTTGCTGCCCCTCATCACCGTCCATTGCTCTGTGTATCTCCAAATGTGCATGTGTTGCATGCTTTTCGTGTGTGTGTGTGTGTGTGTGTGTGTGTGTGCGCGGATTCACCAAGCACATGGCGTGTGTGTGTGGGTGTGGGTGTGGGTGGATTCACCAAGCACATGGCGTGTGTATTTGTACTCTGTGTGTGTGTGTGTGTGTGTGTGTGTGTGTGTGTGGGGAGAATGGGGGGGGGCGCAGAGCAGCCAGCTGGGTTGGAGGGGTAATAAAGAAGGAGAATCAATAGGCCATGCAGTAGAGCCAAGGTGCTGCCATTTATCACACCGCCTCCATGACTTCCATCATTCATCATGCCCAATGAGGCAGCAAATAGGAAAATGACTATTTGTATCAAACACATCTGCACTCATCCACTGAGGTATTTTATTCCCATTAACTCAAAGAGTAGAATACGCCAGTTTCAGCTGCTGCTGCTGCCGCTGCTGTTGCCGTTGTTGCTACTGTGTTTGTGTGTGTGTGTGATTCTATTTGTTCAGGCTTGTAGTTGTAGATTCATTGGGAACACATTCATGGCTGCTGTTGTTTTTTCCCTGAAAAAAACAACTGAATGTGTGCTGTGAGCCCTCCAATGCCTGTGTTGATGTGTTTAGCCTCTATCTCCCTCCCTTTCCCTTCTCTCTCTCTCTCCCTTTTGACCTGCTCTCCTTTAATCCACATTCCTTTTTGTTTCCAAGTCTTCCTCTTTCTCAAGCCATGGAGTGATGGTGTGAAAAATATCTCATGGCTGTAAGGAGCCATTACATTAAGCTTGCCTTTCATTTTCACCTATAAATTAGCCCCAACACTGGTCTGCCCAGGGGTTGAGGTGTATGTCTGTATGTGTGTGTAGCCTGTAGGGCTGTGGGGTGTAGAGGGGTGGACTGTGGTCATTATGGTCTAATATCCCATGAAATGGTGAAATTATTATGCAGCATATTTTATGAGCTGCCTGCGAATATTGAAGAAGGATATTTTGTGTGATATCCCTCCCATAAATCAATGTGATTGGGTTTGTTTTTGGCTTGCTTTCTTCCCTCTTAATAAAACCCCGCTCGCAGTAATTTAGGGTCAGACTCAATCCAAATTTTTTCTCTCCATGAGCCAAATGTTATGTTCAAATAGCAACTGTAACAACCTTATATAGCTTTAATGTCTGTTTAGAGACTTCAACCTTGTAATAATTTCCCATATTATCCTGCGATTAAGAAAAGCTCAAAATTCAAATAGAGCTTTAACAATCAGTCGATTGGGCAGAAAATCAATCTGAAACTATTTTGGTAATGTTTGTTTCAGTTATTTATTAAGCCAAATTGCCAAACATTCTCGGTTTGTAAAACGTTTGCTGCTTTTTGTTTTGTATCAATGTAGATTGAAAATATTTGGTGTTTGGACTGTTGAGAAGTTATGATGAGCATTTTTTAACAATTTTTTTTTTTACATTTCGTAGACCAATTGAAAAAAATAATCCATAGATTAATTGATAATGAAAATAATATAAAAAAGCTAAATGTATAGAATGTATTTCCATACAGTACATACACACAAAAGGGGAAATAAAACAGAAAGTTGACAAGCACACAGCCTGTAAACACATTAATATCCAAATGCTATCATTCCTGTAAAAAAGCAAGTGATTCTTAGAAAAGTGGCAGCCTATAGACCACAAACACACACACATACACACACAAGCACACTTGGTGTGACAAGATAAGACTATACTAATCTTCATTGCTCCCGCTTTGAAGGAGAGTGTAATGTACCAAGGTCACTTAACACATCTATCTCTCAGACATTCATCAGTGCTCTTAGCGTCTCTCTTTTACTGCTCTCTGATATACGGCTCTCAGCAGGCTACAGCCCTTACATCATGAGGACACACACTCCACCACCACTATGACCAGGTGGAGCCTTCATGTAATATTGTATCGGAGAAACACCTCAGACGTGAAGTGTCTTACTGCACCTGAGGTTTGGCCTCTTGATCTCATTTTTTAAGTTTTCATTAACTTTAGAAACTACAAATATGTCTATTGTTAATGTGTGTGAAGAGGGTATTTCCTCCTTTTGTAGAGCTTATTATATTTAATATTTGATAGGTGGACTGTGTAAGAGGCAACTAGGGTTAACATCATTACCTACTCAAAGGCTCATAATCATTACTGATTGGACAAATTTCTAAAATTACCGTCTTTATTACCAATTACATAGAACACGTAGATTTCTCAATATCAATCAGCACACTGTGATAATGCATAATTAAGTCTCACAGACCAATCTGAATGAATTATCTAATATAAACCTAATGACAAAATCAAAGGCTTCTTAATAAAACCATACAGCCATATTGTTTGTTAACTGATGGAAAATGAAAAAGATAACCATGACCCTTCTGCTAAAGCTTAATAAATCAGTGATCAGAGCCTAAAGTAAATTCCATTACATATACTCCATCACAAATGTATATTCATATTCGTCCTACTGCAGTAATATTGCACTTTAATGGGTTGGACTGAATATTATTACAAATATTTTTTATACCATATTATTCACAACGCATGGATTCCTGCAACATTTCCTGCAGAGAGTACTGTAAAGCTCTTCCGTTCACCCTGAGTGTGTCTCGAGCGCACATGGAGACGTGAACATGCCCTGCGCGGCCCCGCCCTGCTTCCTCTGGGAGCTGAGGCAAAGTCACCGACCGCAAGGGGATGGCTTTCAGATTCATAAAATTCATAGAATTTTTCACAAATGGATGAACACAATTTCCTCCCAATTTCCTCATTATGCAAATATGCATAATATCAAATCTAGACCAATTAGGGACAGCTACAGCTTCAAATTTACTGGTTTAAGCCGTAATTGCAGAAACTCTCAAATAATTATGCGGCTAATTGGGAATATTTGTGACAGATACAACAAATTCTCCCCACAAATTACATTTCATCCGCGGGAACACCGCGCCCCAGTGAAATCCTATCGAGATCTAATTTCTCTTACATAATGAAAGGAACTGAAAACTTGTTATCACATTTGAGCACTACGCTGCTTTGTAATGTCGGATGATCAAATAAATTAGGCTGAAATTCATACATATTTCTCTAATCTCTTTCAAAGGCAATTTATTTGTAAAGGAAATAACTCCGGGTCGTTCCAATATGAGCCATAATAAGCAGTTAGAGCGCAGGGGTGCCCGGGAGAGACAGAGTTCATACTGGATGTTGGCATTTCCAGGTGCATGAGGAAAAATCACGCAGTGACCTTCAAAACTTCAGCAGCTTCACAGGTTGGAAGGTTGCTGGAGCTGTCTGTGTCCACAAAGCTCTGGTTTTGTCGTCTGTCTCTCTGGGATGCATCACCTCCTCACAGGTGACCCTCTCCAAGGTCAGGCCATCTGTGGACGACACACACACACACACACACACACACACACACACACACACACACACACACACACACACACACACACACACACACACACACACACACACACACACACACACACACACACACACACACACACACACACACACACACACACACATGCATGCACGTCAATACACATGCACATATACGCTCCATAAACGTCTGGCGCTGAAATGGAGCTGGCCTATGTAAACAGGCAGTGTGCTGGCGGAGCGTAACTGCGCCTATTTGTCAGAAAGCCTCATAAATACGATCGCTCCTGATATCTCCATTTCTCCATCCCGCTGGACATTTTACAAATGGGGAGCACCGATAAAGAGAGGAAATGCTCCAGTGTTAGTTTTTCCAATTTGTTAGGCAAAATATTACAAAAATAAAGGTAAACTCTTTTTAAATATACGTAATTTATTTCTAATAACATACAGGTTTGGATTGACTGAACAACTGAAAAATAACCTTTAAAGTTGTCTACAAAAGTACTGGTTTGATTAAGAAAATTTCTATTAGGTTATATTTAAAGTATGTGGTTTAACATATAGCCCATGATTTATTTTCCCACATATTTTCACTTTTTATACCATCTAATTTCCCAGTATAGTCTTCATTTTGCAAATGATTGTAGTTAAATAAGGTGAAACACAATATAATTAAGGCTATAACAACAGCAACCAAGATTCATCAGTCATATCTCTTAAATTTACAGGATCCACTATGTGCAAGTGTGATCATTTTGTCAGCCAATGATTGCAGGTGCCTTCTAACCTTTAAAAAGTGCCATGATTTCTTTCCAGTTTGTGCTATCAATCATTTTGTCAGAGAAGTTGTCACTTTTGTGGGCTGGTGGATAACTCATTTGTTGGGAGGGAAATCCCTCTTCAGTTACGTGATAATAAAAACGACTTATCTATTTGAAATACAGGCTTTGCTTACACATCAACTGCGTTATTTAGCATACACAAGAATGTGTTACGAGTGTGTGTGTCTGCATTGTTCATGCAGGTGTGATTGATGAAAGGACAAAGTGTTATCACCGGGGACAGGAAGTGGACTCGGTCGGGGAAGACTAGTGTGCTCTGTTTCTGTCACGTGGAAACCCAATTCATCCCTCCCCTCCCTGCACATTCCCACATCACCGCAGTATATTTCAGTCTGTTTGTATGAGTAATCCATTGACCTCTCTCTCTCTCTCTCTCTCTCTCTCTCTCTCTCTCACTCTCACTCTCACTCTCTCTATCACACCTCAGTCAGACCCGTTTATGCTGTGATTTTCTGGACACCACCGCCCCTGATACCGGATAGATGAGGCTAATCTCAGCCGCAGACAGACTGTCAGACAGCTTTGCTGAAGCTCTGGGTGTAAAATGGCGCTCGGCTGCCCTGCGCTGTTTTTCTTCCTCTACCTCTCCATTCTTTCACTTACTAAAAATGTTTTATTATTGAAACTACTATTCTTGTTTGATAAATTTGCTTAGTTATTTTAATTTCATTATCACACTGGTACATTTGGTACATTTTGTTAAAATGTGTTCTAGTATTTTATATAGTCCTATGGAGGAGTAAAACTTACATAATATAGTCAAATACAGCAGCACAAATTACCAGCTGGATCAACACCTCTGACACAGTGTCAACAACAATTACAACTTAAGTTTCTTTGTGTGTGTGTGTGTGTGTGTGTGTGTGTGTGTGTGTGTGTGTGTGTGCGTGCGTGCGTGCGTGAAAAAGACGTTGTATCATGTGATGTGTTATGCCCATGTGTGCATGCATGGATACGTTTGTATATGCATGTGAGCGAGTGTGCCCTGATGCCCTGTTAATTGCCAGACAGTGTTCCCACGCACACCTCTACTAATGTTCCGCTTGCTATTCAGTCTGCGGCCTGGCTTTCTCCTGCTTCTCCTCCTGCCTCTCCCTTCGGTACGGATTGTTCCGTTACAATAGCTGCCCCATTCACTAATTAACTTACCTCAAAAGAATTGTGATCAGGTTCTCGTAAGATGTAGGTACAACAATTACGAGAATCCAGATTTGAAAGAGATGCAAAGACATGTTCACTAGCGGCCTGCAGAAGCAGTTATAGGGCCTGTGTTTCAGTTACCTTCAGCACCTTGGACAGCACCTGAGGGCTCAGCTCAGGTGGTGCTGAAGGAAAGCAGACTCCCTCACACCTTCTAAAACAGCTCAACGTCTTCTAGTTTTCTTTAATCACGACAATTAGAGCCAATATTTTCCCCCGGACCCTGACAGACGTTGCTTGTAAGTCTCTTTTCTCTCCGAGCGTGCCACCAATCTCATTACACACGCTGATTAAAGCATAGATTAGCCAGCAGTGGCCCCGTGTGCTCCTCACCAGCAGCTCGCTCAATATCAATTAGAGGCTGCGCCAAAAGCAGCATGTCCACCGGTGGTCCTCTGTCTCCTGCTTCCAGCCTCCTCACAGCACTGGCAATCCGTAGCTTTAAAAAATAGTAGCCTGATAATAAAATAGAGCAGAGTAGAGGCTTGGGATTTGGGGTAGCAATCATCAACTGTGAGAGCATTGTTCATCATAGGGTGCCTCAGCTACTCTAAATAACATGTAGGCCAGTTTGCAACATATGCAGCTACATATCTGGGTGATATTTTTAACTCTGCCCAGGCCCGTGCACCTCAAAGGTTCAAATCAAGGGGCAAAATAAAGGAAGTCACTTAGGCATATTAGTCAAGGCAGTGTAGCCTATTCTGTTGAGTTAATTTTGGAAATAATGAATAGGATGTGAATACGGAATAAAAGCCTTTTAACCCAGCATTAGTAGGTCGTGCTGGCTTAGAGAGAATTAATTCACATTTCTCCTCTTTTCTGACCTCCTTACCTCAGTATAGAAACAAGGCTACTAGCGTTTGATTTCATTTATTGACGACATTAGTGAAGATATTTCTGTCTGACTGTATTGATTCAATAACACCAATCTACCTGTATTTTTAGAGGAGTGAAAATGATTTGTATTTGGATATAATAATCCACTCAGTTCTATTAGACTTAAATTACATTTGCGTTAATGGTGTTTTCTTTATTTTTGTAGCACTGGAAAGAATTGTGTGTAAGATAGTAAACTGTTAGATTGTCTTTCTTGTTTACAGAGTTAATTTAATGTCATTGCCTTTACAATAATTTATCAATGAAGAAAGTTGTTATGGGCAGAGTGGCTGAGCACCAGACAAATAATGGAAATTTTGTGAGTTTGGATCATGTAAAAAAATATATTGATGACTATATTGTTATATAACAATTCTTTTTTTAAATCTATAGCATTGCATGCCTATCCCAGCATTTATGACTGGAATATAATATGAAATAGTTGAGGGTCACTGTGTGAAATTTTCAAGTATAATTGACTTCATGCAACAGCAGAAGCCCTGATTGGCTTTTTATAGAGAACACCTCCGACGTCCCCGATCTATTTATTCTCAATAACCATGTGGTAAATACAGTGTTGCCCCTCCTGCACAACCTTCGGTGTCCACTAACAGACAGCCTGTCCAATTAAAAGTGGCCATCGATTATAGATAGCTGCCTCCTGGCATATGAGAGAGGAGGGAGACACCGTTGGATGCTATGCCACTGCCAATACAGGCCACGGTTAGCCATGAACTAACCAGAGCTGACAACAGCATATTAGATCTGGACTGGGTTAATTCACCTGCAGTTGGCCCCTGTTTTGGCTCTATAGCACAGGGGTTTACCTGCCCAGTCTAAATGCTGATCATTAAGTTGCTTCCAGCAGCCATGATTGGTGCAGAGCGGCTCATATCATTGATTAAAAAGGAAGGCTGATATCGCAGTTATTTCAATTCCTTTCTTTTTCTCCGACTGGCCAGGCTGCAGAGGTAAGACCCGTTTAAGTTCAAATCACCGAATGGAACTGTTAATGTTACCATTTCTACATGGTTTATATCTAATGGTATTTTTGCATTTTAGTTTGTTTAATACAATTTCAGACCAAGAAATTGTGTCACACACCTCTCTTATAAATGATAAATTAAAAAAAAACTAAAATTTCACTTTTAGTTCTTAGCGTGAGGCTTTGAGAATATGGCAGCCTTAATTTGTATGTCTGTGCTAAAATGTGCCCTTGGCTCATAGTAATCCCTTGTTATTGTGTGTGGAAGCCTCTGAAGCTAATTCCAATTTTTCCCTATCCTATTTTCCAGCAAGCTGCTTTTCCATTAACTTTAGGAAAACATGGTGGCAGGTCCATTTAAAAATGCCCGTGCTCCACCCTTCCCATAAGCGCCTCAGCTCAGGAAAATAAGAAATTAAGAGCAGGGCCCATTTCATCATCAGCCCCCTGTCTCCCCTCAACCACAGAGATGGCATCCTCCAATGGAGCTCGCGGAGGGCGGGACAGGGGAGCTTTACCTTAGCATATGTTAACTATTACATGATGTCTTGATGGAACACAACGAAATGACTGGTAATTGACATAAAATATGACAAAGTGTTTGAGTCTTTCTGAGGAAAGCGTTGCATATTATGGCGTATCAGCTCCGTAATGTGACTGATTAATGAAAGATGGGCCTCGAACTCACTCAGCTGATTTTGTGAAAAATGAGTTTTGTGTTGTCATTCCGACAAGCCGGCAACCACGGCCGGAAGAGACTATTAGCCGGAATCATTATCAATAGCCATATTTTCAAACTCTATTATGGCAATCAGGCTAGAATTTATTCAATAGATTTAGTTCATTTGGTTGTAATTGATAAATAATCAAAATTTATCAATGTACTTGCACACATTTCACTAACAATCAGGGAAAACTGCCCCATTTACCAGCTGACTTGGTCCAAATTAGAGCTAAATTGATGATCAATTAATCTTGGGAGGGGTAGTGTGTGTGTAGCAGAGAAGCTGCAGAAATGTGGCGGAGTGGATGGAGAGGAGGAAAGAGAGAGAGAGGGAGGAGAGGATGATAAAGACAATGGATGGATGGGAAAGTGTGGGATTTGTGAAGTGAGAGACGAGCTGAAAACACGAGGAAGCTGTGAGGCGACAACAGAGAAATACAATGTGTGCGTGTGTACTTTCTCCATTATTTTATAGGTTTTACTGCATTGCTTTTACATTGTTCCTATCATCACACAATCAACTATAGAGCTCATTTTTAGGATGTATGTTTATGTGCACATGTATCTTTCTCTTTGTCTTTCCACTGTGTGTGTGTGTGTGTGTGTGTGTGTGTGTGTGTGTGTGTGTGTGTGTGTGTGTGTGTGTGTGTGTGTGTGTGTGTGTGTGTATATGTATGTCTCAGAGTGAGCGAGTCACACACTTGAAGTATCAGGTAGATCAAGTTTGGCAAGTCAGAGTGAGCAAGGTCAAAGAGACTGATCCCATTTATTCTTTAATTTGCTGAGGCATTAAATTGCATGACGTGACTTTGCTGCAGTTTGATAATTACCAGCACATGTTTCTAATTTCAAGCTACTCAGAGACACTACTGACCCAAGTCCTCCCCTTTATCTGGTATTTTAGGAGCACAAGTGTGTGTGTGGGAGAGAATGTATGTATGTATGTCTGTTTGATTAAGTTTGATAAGTTATTCTCACCATCTAGAACTATTAAATTATCAATGATGTGATCTTTTACTTAATCTACATTCCTCACAAATAATATTGGGTATTGTTATGTAAATAAAATCTCTCAGAATGCATTAAATATTACATCAGATCACTGGTTAGCCCTTGTTATGCCGCCATCACCTCACTCTGACAGTTGTTTTGGGTAAAATTAGTAATACTGTAGTTGTTTTCAGGCTGTAGTGTGGAAAAGAGTCTTGTTCAGTCAGTCTTAGGCTCGCTGGCACCTGTAATGTAAGGCACTCATTACCTTCAATGATGCATTAAAGCTTCCTAATGATGGAGCCACAGTAATGGACCTAACTAATGACCGGACTTAAGAAAGAACATATTCTAATAGCTGGAGCAGAACTGGAGGTAAAGTCAAGGTGTCAGGGAGGAGAAGGAATTAGATTTGTAGACCGCTGGAGAAGCCTAAATGACTGAGGTCAGACTGTAAATACAACAGATTACAGGCAATGCCTTATGCTCTAGCAGTTTTATCAGTGACATATTGTTTCTTCTGTTTTAAATGTGATTAACTTAAGATTAGTCTATATCCACGATGCTCCACTTACGGGATTGCTACGTTGCCGCCAGAAATTATGCCTGATTTCACTCTTTTCGGCCGGATGTCCGGTACCTTCCGCTTTCTTTGTGTTGGAATTTTAAACTCCAGTCGATTTGTGAGGACTATGGTTAACTGCTCCTCAGATCTCTGCAGGGTAAATCCAGACAGCTAGCTAGACTATCTGTCCAATCTGAGTGTTCTGTTGCACGACTAAAACAACTTTTAAACGTACACGTTTCACCAAAACAAGTTCCTTCCCGTGGCTATTTTGCAGCAGCACCGTGGCTCTGCCCTGTGCTTAGCGTCGCCCATGACGATTGTGATTAGTTTTAAAAAAAATGCCAATAAACCAGAGCACGTTTTTCTCCTATCCCGGAATGCTGTGTGGACTAGCCAGACCCTCCTTCGCTGTGCTGTGGAGGAAGGTCTGGCAAAGCGAGACTAAGTGAAGATAGGTATTTATGCACACAAATTAAATTAACACTGAAGAAGAAAAACACATTCAAGCGATGTGCGTTACACTGCTACCAGTAGTGAGAAATAACGAAAACAGGGCTCATGATCATGTGGAATCAAGCTTTTATCAGACAAACAGAGAGGAAAATAACTTCAATTTCATATAGTTCACTATACATTTAAAGGAGTTTATTCATGTTAAAGGGCGCAGAAATGTGTCGCTATAGAAATCCAAATGAAACTACAATTGGTAAATTACCAAAATTGGGGTTTTGGCACCATATAGCAGGTCCAGCTCCTCTGAGTTTCAGTGATATGAAAACTTAATATACAGTAAGCATCTATGATTTGGGTATATATCCTGATTGTACATGCATATTTATCCCCAGCATCAGCAGCCCCACTGGCCTTTTGTTGTTCGGACTTTCAATGATGTTTAGGGCCGCCACCTTTTAGTCAATTGTGTGACTAATCAGACGTTATAGTCTCTTACTCATCCAAGAGAATTTTAGCTGACTAGTCCATTTTTATGGTCTCTTTGTAGAGAACAAGCTATTAGTCATTAAATCATCACAACAGCACAAATATGGTACAGTTGTATTAGGCGCTATAGAGGCCTTCTGCATTCACCTGCAAAGTGAACCAGGATTGTCCTGGTTATGTTGAGTTGTAGATAAGTGTATTTCTGATATACAGTACAGTATGAGGCTGTGTGAATTTACAGATGAGTCTTTTGGAGGCATTGTTGGCTTAAGGGCTCCAAACTCCTGATTTTGCCTCTAAAATCCACAGTAGATGTCTAAGAGCTACAAAAGTCCACTCAATAAAACATGAGAAAGTGATGCTGTGCATCTGCACTTTTCCTTAACCAATAAACATGTTGAAACATTCCAACCGTATGTTTAATTTGGACTGGAATGAGGTGTTGAACTTAAAGTTGAGTAACCACATTATGCCTTTGACTTTAGCCTGAGGTTGTTCACACTGCTGTTTGTCTTCATTACAAATTGTCCTAAACATAGAACACCTGAACATAGGGTCAACTATTAACAGCTGATAATTAGACTTTTTTAAAGCTGCTGATACTCTGAACACCATGTGTTAATGACACCTTTTGTGACTTTCATTGGTTTTAATACCCCCCCCCCAACACACACACACACACACACACACACACACACACGCACACACGCACGCACGCACGCACTCACGCCCCATCACATCACACTCTCCGTGACACACGCCTCTTCTTCCTCATTAAGGAAATCGCTCTTCTTTGCTGATTATTTTATTTGAAGCCGTGATTACCGCTCTGTCCACCAGATCACGCAGTAAGGGAGACCAGGCGGAGGGCAGAGGGCCTAATTGGGGCATGAGATGCGTGGGGTGGTGCAACCAGGCTGGGTGGCCGAATAGGGGAGCCTCTAATGGGTTTGCCTGTCTGTGGCTCGCCTCTCTCTGCATCTCTCGAGCTCGAATGCAACTCACTTATTGGTCTGCTTCTGTCATCAAATCACCTGCAAAAAACGATACGGTGTGATTTGTTAGAGAGCCGTTTCTGCAGATGGAAAATCGATTTTCCTTTAAGATTTTGTATAACTGAGTGAAAGCAGATGCAAAAGGTCTGACCATAAGAAACAACCAGCTCGCCTGCTGGTCCATGTTGCAATTTGGTTGTGGTGTAAAGGATCTTATCCTGCATCTGCCTTCTGTTACTTGTATGATTTTAACCTGTTCTGCAAATGCCCATATGAGCAATGGATTTACCGCAGTTTGATTTCTAAAAAACCGCGGAGAGGGTGGATACGGAATTCTTGATCTTTGAAATTGCTCTACAAAATTGCATTTGTTTTTGGTGCGCTTCCATTAAAAGTGTCTCCTCGCGTGTAAACAGCCGTTCCGCACTCAGATGCGCCGCATTAACCCGGGAGGATTGTATGCGAGTGTGTTTTTACTGGGGAAGATTGATGCGGTCCAGTTAGGGAGGCTGAGTGAGACATAGACCCATTTCAAGTGGGTTCCTGTTATTACAGCAATAAGTTACAGCCTGAGCATCGGACAGCTGAGGGGATGTCTGCTATCCTGGCTGTTTTCACTGCAACAAAGCACAATATCAATATTTATCATGTAGGTCTTCAGATAAATACTGTCAACAATAACTACAACCTTGATTTTTACACG
The DNA here is from genome assembly GCF_031162955.1 of Sander vitreus. Taxonomy (NCBI): domain Eukaryota; kingdom Metazoa; phylum Chordata; class Actinopteri; order Perciformes; family Percidae; genus Sander; species Sander vitreus. Next base: position 23,253,175 of record NC_135859.1, read on the forward strand.
TGCTTTATCTTATGTAAACAGGACGTCCATATTAATGATTTTGAATTAGGCTTTAAAGGCATAGCTAGTAATGCTTTCAACAATAATAACCCAATATGCATGTATTATTATTATTATTATTATTATTATTGTGAAATCAATATCTGTAGAATTATTTATCTCGTCAATTTTTTTTGGAAATAAAGACGCAACACGATTTTATTATTATTGTTATTATTATTATTATTATTATTATTATTATTATTATTATTATTATTATTATAACAATAATAGCATAAGAGAACAGACCTGCATACTACCATTGCTAATACTAAATGTTAAAAAAACATAACTTCGTCAAATTAGACTCAGATAATAAATTGGATAATCCTCAAAATAATCCTGAATTAGAATTAAATGAGTGTAATTTATTATTACATTCACTTTATTCGTGATGTACATATTTTTATCATACATTTTTCATTATTCATATATTTATTAATGCACAAGAGCTAGTATTTTAGCAAAAATGAAAATTATCTCTGACCTTCATGAGTTAATTTTTAACAATTAAGTTTTGTTTATTTATTTTATATTATATCAGTTGTGTTCATGCTTACACAATAAAAAATAAATAAAACAGCTTCCAAACCATACAGACCGTCTCTCCTGGCTCAAGCCCTTCACAAACGCATGCAAGGTTGGCCTTACAACTCCCAACACACAGAGTCCCTCTCCTCTCTCCATGGTCACAATCAAACTAATCGAGCCTCTTCTGCTGCTGCTGCTGATTGCTTCTCCTGAACCTTCGGGAGCTGGTCACATCTTTTCTCATCTCAGTGGACCATGCACCAGTCCATTTCCTTAGGTTTTCACGCTGTGCCACATATAGGCTACTTCCCTGCGTCCCGGCAGATTGCGGTTGAGGAGCATAAAAGATGAGCTGCCTATGTGGTGCAGGAGGAGAGGGGAGTCCTCGCTCGGACGCCTCCTTTGTGCGGCTGCAAAGAAACCTATTTAGTCCCAGGCGGTGGTCTATTCACCAGGCTCACCCTGACATCTGCCAAAAGCCCTCTCTAACCAGCACTGTCTGAGAAGTAAGAGTGGATCGCAGATCAATGACTGTCCTGTTAATTGTATAATAGACCTACTTATGGACCACTGCTAAAGGGGCACAATCGTTTAGAGTCTACCACGTCTGATTTTGTTTGAACCAAACAGGCCTAAATACCTTTAATTGCGCCCGCGTTGATGAAAAGTCGATGGGAGTAAAGCGGCCGATCACTAACAGAGCTTAAATCCATCTGTACTAGTTTATTTATTTATTTCCTCGATTTGTCTCCACAAATCACCTGCCATGGGGGAATGGGGGCGATATTCGTTTTGTTTGTGATCCAAGGACGGGAGGGAAGTGGGGCTCTGAGGTGCTGAAAGAAGGCCTGCGTTATAAGGCTTCTCATCTCCTAGGCTACATCTTTTTCTTGTTAAGTCCACACTGTGATATGTAAAAAATACACTCAGTCTGCTATTCCTCTCAATATTTTGTAAATATACGAAGAGTAATCGGCTTTTGTTTGCTGTTGTAATTTATAGGCTATATATGTTATTCTCTAAGTCCCCCTTTTCTTAAGTAAGGTTACTGGTTGTTAACTAATTGACATTGTCCAGTGATTTGAAGCTTTTGATATGGCTAATTATTTACTGACAATGGGCAAACATTTTCTGGCTCAAATACTAGTAGCTCCTAACTCCTGGAGAACACTAAAACAAGCCTTTGCATGAGCTCACCTCCAGTATTTTACATGTATATCTAGGAGTCCTGTCATGGCACGTGCTATATGAAATTAAACAAACACATTAAGATGTTTAACGTGGAATAATTTGAGCATGGAAAGCTAATAAATCAGAGGACGGAATGGCAGAGAATTGAATTGAATTGTAGTATTTCGTGCGCGTTTGGGTCTGTGCGCGTGTGAGCTTGAGTGTATAAAAAAGAAAGAGGGGGGAGTCACGTCGCTGACATTTCCAGGCTCCCGCTCTGATTGGCTCTTATTTGAGGAAGCTCACGGGTTCTTTCAACTAATAAGCGCCTCCCCATCGCTCTAAAGGACATTATAATGCAAGGGACCTCCTTTTTTAACCACAAACCGAAATTTCGTTCATTTAGACGATATATACTTTTTAAATTGCCCCAAAGTTGTGGGATTTTTTGGAGCGCATTTCACCCTGGAGCGGTACGCCATGCTCTCTCACGCCGACCTCCTGGATGCTCGGCTCGGTGAGTTATCATCACTAAACTCCGGCCCTAAACTCCAGTGTAAGATTTCAACTTCTTATTTAACCTTATGAAGTGATAGATAGACTGTGTAGTTAATTGTGTTAACAGCTAAGTGGTTTATCGTTGGTTGAAGCAATTCTTTACAGTTATTTATCAGGAATGAGGAACGATCTGACAGCAGAAATTGCGGTTTAAAATTACGACCCAAGCTATATTTAGTTTATTTGTTGTAGCTTATACTTTGGATTAATACACGTCTGTTGCCATAAAGAAGCACAGCTATTGCATGCACTGTAATTCTCATTTAAAGATGCTGCGCTGTAATATTTGCCATTACTCAAAGCCTCTCGCCTCTTCATCCTCTCAGGGATGAAGGACGCTGCAGAGTTACTCGGACACCGAGAGGCTCTCAAGTGCCGGCTGGGTGGTGGGGTGCCAGACCAGGGGCATCCAGGAGACATGGCCCCTGGTTCTGACTCTGTAGAGGGAACCACTCTCCTGCCCGGAGAAGACATCGCCACTGTGGGATCCAACTCTGCCGGCATGCCGGTGAACGGGAAGGAGCAGGAGAAGCAGCAGCAGCAACCGCAGCAGAGCTCCAGTCAGTCCGCCAGCCAACAGAAACAGAAGCGGCACAGGACGCGCTTCACCCCGGCGCAGCTCAATGAGCTGGAGCGCAGTTTCGCCAAAACCCACTACCCTGACATCTTCATGAGGGAGGAACTGGCGCTGAGGATCGGCCTCACCGAGTCTAGAGTCCAGGTAAACATTTTTATTGTGGATTTTACACAATGAAAACACTAGCGTGATATGGCAGGGTGGGGCTTTGGGTCCAGTTTTTGATTTTAGAGGGTTTTTCAGCACGATATAAATGTTCAAAATCATCCTTTAATTCTACCTGGACGGCAGTGAAAAATGCGAGTGTGTCACCAAAATAGGCTAGATTCACATCAGGAGAGGATACAGGGCCAATGTGCGTTTGTAAAATATAGTTTGGTCACTTCTAATAAATTCTTTTATTTTGCCATAATGTATTTTCAATTCTTTGCCACTTGTGCCCAGAAATGTTGTGGCCACTATGTGTTAAGTTTGGGTGCAACTGCTTAAAATATCAAAGCCAATGGGTGGATTGACGCCACTGGTGAAGTATAAGTTACATTAAACAATAACGTTTATTTACATTTTGTAATTAAAGTGTACTATTGTTCAGATTGTCATTTAAAAGAATAGAATAAAAAAAAAATCTTATTTGAGGTTATATTCAGCACTATATCCTGCCCTATACTCACGTTGTTTGAGAAAATACGCCAACTCAATTTAATTAAATTATATGATTTAAACATCCCATAATGTGTTCAAGTTTAGCTTGATATAAGACAATATTTAACTTTAAGAAGGCTGCCCCATCTAATATAAAAGTCGCTCTGTCCAAGGTGCTAAAAACATTTGTCTAAAATATTTTATAACGCAACGTGTGGTGACTGTCCCCGGAAATATGGAAATTGTTGTGTGTCTAATCTAATTTTCATTTATTTTGTTTCTGTGGACCTGCAACAATTGCATTAAATTACATGGTAATATTAGGATTTTATTATTACTTTTACTATAATGTATAATATACTTTTTACCATAACAAATATGGGGTGTTACCCTGGCCAAAAATAATGCCCAAGATATATAGAACAGAATTTCTTTCACAAAATATATAACTCCCCCTTTTTAGAAATTGATTAGGGTGGGAATGTGTGGCACATATTTGTTTTACTTACAGTGATTACAATTATAATTTAATTTAATAGTTTGTATTTTGGGAAATTGAACATATAAAACCAACCAAACATTTTAAACTGGCCATGCAGTGCTTATATTTTGAACAAGCATGCAGGAACATACCAAGCTCTGATAAACCAAACACATTATCAACCAATGTCAGTCCTGTTTATAACATGTGAACGGGTTATTAACCAGTGATGTGAGATTCATGCAAATTATCCCACTGAAAGCAATAAAACCAGTATAATCATTAGTCACATTAACAATCAATTCTTGATTCCATCTAGCGCAGGATCCTAACCGCTCAGGTCAGCTTTGCTCGCTGTTGGTAAACATTAGTGCAGGTCGTGCAGGTGCGGCCTTCAGTGGGCGTGTTGGCCGCGTGCGTGCCTCCACAGCCTCTCCTTTAAAATGCTCTATCAGCGACGTCTTAATAGGACTCAAGAATGTATTGCACTTTTTTAATGGAATGAGAAATTGCATTTTCTTTCCCCCGAGTGTAATGGGTTTGGGCGACGTTTCACGGATGGCTGAGCAGAATGAGAGCGAGATTTCACTTTTAATACAGAGGCATCGACTCACGGCCTCGCGCGCGCATTAATCACGCCCGAAGATGATGAAATCTTTATAAAGCCCAACGGGGACGCGCGTGCGTTTTTAGCTGCGTGCGTGGGGCGGTGTGTCTGTGGTTCTTGCGCGTGCGTTTGGATGGGTTTTATGTTTCCGTGAATTGTGTACAGTAATGCGGGCCATTTGTATTTAAGTCCACACAATATTTAGGGCAATTTTCAGTTAATCTGCTTGTAAATAAGATGTTATAAAGATAAATTGTTCAGCCCACTGCTGCGGAACACCAGTAATAAAAAACCCTGTGACGGCTGAGTTTTACACAACGGCCTTCTGTATATTGTATTTTATTTAGGCTGCAATGAAATTCACAACCCATTTTGACTATTTCAGTTCCACTCTGGTCTTAAAAACACATGACATTATGTTGACAGTAGCCGAATGGTTGGAATTTACAATAGCCTCCTTAAAGAGTATTATGCTGTACTAATGCAATTTAGAACGATTCATAAATTACGCCTGATATTATACAGTACTCCATCAAAGTCCTACCAATTAGGATATAGTGGCAATGAATGTAAAAGTACCTTAGGGTAATTGCAGAAGGTCTACATTTACGTATTGTTAATTTCGTTTGGCCCAGCTTTACACAGACAGTAGCCTATAGGGTCAGGTTCAGACCAGGACCCACAGCTGGTAGAGACTTTGCGTTGCTCAAGGACACTGCAGGGTGGATTTCACCAGCCACCTTGCTTGCTATGTATCTGGAATACAATTACATACCCTATGTTATTTTTTTTTTGATGTCTTTATGGACAACGCACATTAAACAAGATGAGCACAAAATCCAACATGTAAATGTGCCAGATTTAGCCATGCAGGTTGATAGCTTAAAACATTAAGCTACAACAACACATAAGCATGAGCATAAAACAAGAACACATAAGCATAGACAAGTAAAATGACACAACCACTATTCCAGATCATGACAGCTGGCAGGTTGATGGCATGAGAAAACCATAACACAAGTAACACAAGACACACATTAAGACACATCAACAACACATAAGAACATTAAAGAAGCGAGCTTGTGACCGGGAGGTCGCCGGTTCAATCCCCATACCGACAGGATAAAAATCTGGGTGGGGATTGTGAAAGAGCAGCGCGTGTCCCTCCCTCATTACCACCACTTAGGTGCCATTGAGCAAGGCCCTTAACCCCAACCGCTCCAGTGGAGCTGCTCAGTGGCCAGCAGATCAGACTGTGGTTGTACTGGGCAGCTTCCAGGTATGAATATCTAACTGTGTGAATGTGACAGGTCGTCGTTTCAAATGAGAAATTGTTCTCAATCGACTTACCTGGATAAATAAAAGGTTAAATAAATAAGCACCAAGTACATAAGCACACACAGAGACACTACTTTAGCGACAAAGACAAACACATTATTCTTTATTATTATAAACACATTATATTAATTAGTTTTGTTGTATTATTCTAAAGACCCTAATGTCATATTAGCCATAAAGTCAGTCCGAGTGTGGTGAGATATCGTGCGTAAATAGTATTTTTCTTCTATGGTTACACAAACACGTAACCTACTGTAGGGACATGTTTCCAACATCCACCTTACTGCCCTCATTACAGTGTAATATAAACAGACACTGCTCCAGGCATGCTTCTCAGTCTGTCCTTCTGACGGCTCACGGTCCGGTCTCTCTGCTTGCAGGTTTGGTTTCAGAACAGACGAGCTAAGTGGAAGAAAAGGAAGAAGACCACCAATGTTTTCCGCTCCCCGGGGACGCTGCTCCCAACACCGGGCCTGCCACAGTTCTCTGCCGCGGCCGCCATGGAGAACAGCCTGTGCTCCTTCCACGCCAACGACTCTCGCTGGGCCACAGGGATGCCGGGGGTCTCCCAGCTGCAGCTCCCGTCGGCCCTGGGTCGCCAGCCGGGCATGCCACAGTCCCTGTCACAGTGCAGTCTGGGCCCCGGCCCACCACCAAACTCCATGGGTCTCTCCAACGGCCTTTCCTCCAACGGCTCCGGTCTGCAGTCCCACCTCTACCAGTCGCATTTCCCCGGAATGTCGGCCTCTCTATCCGGCCCCACGAACGTATCGGGCTCCCCGCAGCTGTGTAGTTCCCCGGACAGTGACATGTGGAGAGGGACAAGCATCGCGTCACTGCGGCGCAAAGCGCTGGAGCACACAGTGTCTATGAGTTTCACTTAGTGACTTTTCAAAAACACCCCCACCGCACTACTCTGCTCCTACCTCCCTCTCCCAGCCCCACCCTTCGGCTCTTTTTCTGTTTTTATTCCCGCTATTAGATCAAAACGAGAGAACGAGCGAGCTAATCAGGCCTGAAATGTGAGGAAATGGAGACTGTATGTGACTTCATCTAGACATAGCCTAATGACAAAAAGAAAAGGACAACACTGATGGACAAACAGAAGAAAAAATATCTTGGGTTTGGGGTTATTTATCTTGTTACTTCTAAAGGATTTTATCAACTACTGATGATAAATACTATTGTAATGATCTCTAGACTATAGGCCCTAATTATTAAGAGCCAAACAATCGTCGTATTTACGTTTTCATTGAGTGTGTCTTCACGCACACATGTTATTGTGTTCAGGTGAAGTTGTTATGTCAAACGGTTATTTATAAGATTGGGTATACATTTTTGGTAACAGCCTACCACCAACACGCACCATACTGTAGGTGGGCCTATTGAACTGGCTTTCGGGCATGCACTGTGCATGTGGATTTAAACGCTTGGATCATTTAAGGAGAAAATGGTGCCCACTCAGATTGAAGAGTCGACATCAGTCTCGTCTGTATGAGATGAGAGCATTAATCTAAAGAGGAGAAAAAAAACAATGATCTTTCAGTAGGCCTACGCTGTTTTAGGATGTTTTGTGTAGATAAAACATTCTTGCTATGTACCCGCTGGTCTTTTTTGTGACATGTTTTAACTTATTGTATGTGCTATTACTTGACACATTTCTTAAATGTTTGATCTTACATCGAAATGCACCACATTGACGGGTTTGTACCAATTTAAAATGAACAAACAAATAAAAGTAATTTTCAAGAATGTCAAAAAACAAGAATGATTCATGTCTCCATTAAGTTTAACGAGATATCATAATGACCATTTTATACAAATTCATATAGGCACTTATATATACTGTAAATGGCCTATGTGTGACCCTCAGTACTGACCTACATTTCTGTTGATGGTACTTGTAGTTTATTTGGATTCTATTCATCCAAAATTACAATGGGATTTTAACTACATTTTTACCACGTTTATAGTGTATGTTAGACTACTGTAGGCTGACTGTTAAGATATTCTAAGATGTAATTTTGTTGCACAAAGTTATATTGTAAGTGGTCGTTTCTCAGTGACCAGTTTTTGAGGTGACAGGGTTAAAGGGTTTATGAAGGATGACTGGTCCCAGTGTGGAAGACAGGAGCGGTAAAGATGTCAGTGCTGTGATGTGACGGTCATTGCTTTTAACCATGACGGTCATCCCACTGAGCAGCCTGGATGGACTGTAACTAAACAGGAGGAATCACAGGCCTGTGTGTGTCTGTCTATACTGTCTAGCCTATGTAGTTTCTTGCTCTTATTTGAAGGCCAAAGTTGGCTGCTATGATCCTACCTGCAAAGTAGAAATTACATAATCGATTAGTTGCAGCAAAACTAATCGTGTTATAATATCCAACTATTAAATGCCAGAGTAGATGGAAATACAAGGCTGCCCAGTTCTAATGGAAATGTTAACATAAATACTACAACTTAAGCCTATCAATAACTCTCTTAATAGACTATATCAGCCTGTTTCTGGGTCACACATTGTTCTGCTATCTGCCGGTTGCTCCTATACATTGCATTAGGAGCCACAGGGAAGCAACAGTACCATATGCTGTTAGTTGCTAAATAGCTATTTGTACATACAGTATATATGGCCAATAGCTAAACTTCTGTGTCATTAAAGTGGTTTATAAAGACTTTCTTCAATTTTTAGTCACAGATGGACCAGCACAGAATCACTGCTTTCACATTCACACAACTCTAAGTGCAGATAGGAAACATAGAAAACATTGAGCGACTGTTACATGGACCCACACACAGACTGACTTCATATTGTATAAAGTTTTAGAAAATATATTTACAGCAATAAACTGATAATCTATAATAAAGAGTTATACCTAGTGCTCAAAATTGTGCACCATTGTTTATCCTACAACAGATTGTCACTAACGTTCATTCGCCTATTTCAGACTTCTTATGCAGCATAAAAAGCTGGAGGGAGCTGTCTCGCACCTGTCAATCAGTACCCTAACAAAGTGATGAGCACAAACCCAACAAGCAAAATATCAACTAGATAAACAAATAATGAACATGTTGATCTGGGCATTTCCAAGGCTAATTATAGGGAACAAGTGAAACAAAATGCAGAAAAATATTTAGCAGTTTCATACAATTGTACCCTTTAGCCACACAGTAGGCCTACGATTACTGTGTTGGAAACTAAATTACAGCATCCATAACATTGAATATAGTAAGAATATCAATTATGATTTTAGAGCAATGCACATCATCTGAAACATTTATAAATGTAAACTGTCAAACTGTTATCCTGAAGTTGGTAAACTGACAGGTTTTAATTATTTCTGATTTATCTACTTCTATAGTGTTTACTACATTATATAAATGTCATAACAAAAATACAGGTAGTCTGTATTCAGCAGTTTAGCTTTTTACACCTTTTGATCAGTTGACATTTATTTAAAGTTCCTCATTACTTGCCCATCAGTTGTGTAATAAGAGAAACTCTCACCTTGTTTGCGTGACTTTAATTTTAAATTATCCTGATGTGAGATGTGACCTAATGTCTATAAAAGCCCCGAAAGAAGTAAATAAAAAAAGTCCATTATGAAAGTGAGCGGATCTCACTGTCTGTGTCAAAGATTATAAGTGTCAACTTCTGCCTGAAATCACAGTAGCTCAAATTAATCAGCGTGTTAACCTCATCTCGTTGTCAGCTCTGAGGCCAATTTATGGTCACGGGATGGTAATTGATGAGATATGGCATTACCATAAGCAGTCCCACTGCCTGTAAACTTATAATTGGAGTTTCTGTAATAATGCAGGGGGGTTAAATAAAGGATTAATCATAATTAACAAAAGTATATTACTTTTCCCATATTAAACAGTTGGTTCCCACCTTTTCTATTAACATAAATTTGTTTGCAGTAATTTACTGAATTATTGAAAATACCAACCCAAGTCAAGACCCTGAAAAAATAATGTATTCCTGTGTGTGTGTGTGTGTGTGTGTGTGTGTGTGTGTGTGTGTGTGTGTGTGTGTGTGTGTCAAGCACTACGTTTTTGTTATACGCAATTAGCTTAAATTAAATAGCCTGAAGTTTTCCAACTTACAATAAAAAACAATTTATACATTATTTTCCAAGCTATTTTCAAGTGTGCCGTGCAGCAGCACAATACAGACACACACTCTGATTACATTTATCGACACAATCACGGGTGGTGGCACAGTGGGTATGGCACATGCCTTTGGTGTGGGAGATCTGGGTTCAATTCCCACGGCACTATATCAACCAATGTGTCCCTGAGCAAGACACTTAACCCCTAGTTGCTCCAGAGGTGTGTGACTGCTGATATATATATACACACACACACACATATATATATATATATATAGCAATTGTAAGTCGCTTTGGATAAAAGCGTCAGCTAAATGACATGTAATGTGACAATAATCCACATTGAATGACAAATTACAGAAAACCAAGAAAGGAAAACCTAAATTACAAAATAATCCTTTTCTAGGTTGAATTTAAAGTCAGGTCACAGTGAATGTAGAGAAGAAAAAAAAACTCAGGTTATCAACCAAATTTATATTAATAATTGACATTGGATTTCAAAATAAATGGACATCTTTTGGGTGTTTGTTTTTTGATGGTCACTGACTCAAAGTCACTGCTCATTCGTCGTATGCTGTAGATTTACCTCTACACTACTCATCCCAGCTCTGGCAGTAGTATATCATTTTTTCAGAATAATTGCAGCTGGCTCACGTACCCTGCAGAGGCATGTAATTACACAATATTGTATGACAACAGTTGATCAAACGTTATAACCATAGCCAAACTGCTGCTCCACCCATCCAGGCTGGAGCTGCAGCGGTGTGTTCTGGTAAATCTAGCTCTATGTGTGGCTCAGCCCACCAGATCCAGCCCCATGCTGACTACTGTGTCCTGGGCTGCAGTAACAGATGTGAAATCACATTACCCAAACGCTGCAATTAGTCTCACTCGCTCACGGGTTAATGAGTTTGTGGAAATGTGCGACCCATTCCTCATTAGGTAATTTCTCATGCACTGATGAGAGAGATGTGGGTAAAGCAACTCAGTGTAAATGGCACATAGCCTGCTGCACCACATACTGTAAAGCAGAATGCAGCTGATGGGGTCCTTGCAGCTGGACAGTTTTGGGGGTTCAATAACAGAGGCTTTAAGCCGATTCTATCGTCTGCTGGGGTTACATCAGTCTGTCTCATTATGGACTAGCTATGCTTATTTCCTTGCTGCGAGGAGGCCATTGACTCTGCGGGTGAATAGACGGCCCAGGGCAAACCTCTGTCAGGACACAATGGACAACAACAAAAGAACTAATTAGCAATCAATTACCGACATGTTTCTGTCCTGCACCTTTTATCTGGTTAGACTGTAGAGCAGGTTACCACTCAACATGTCCCATTCACACACACACACACACACACACACACACACACACACACACACACACACACACACACACACACACACACACACACACACACACACACACACCACCTGCTGCCTATGTGCTTGGGCAGCAAATGTGTGTAGTTTTTGGTGAATTTGGATTATTGCAAGGATGTATGTGGTAGCCCAGTGATACGTGATTTAATGCAAGACAATGGCTCTCCTCTGCGAGATAAAGGTGAAAAATCTTCAAATTAATCCAATTAAGGCCTGTAGAGGAAGTTGCTTTTCACTGTGTCTGTGTCTAAGAGTATAAGAGATAGTTGTTCATCAGCCTCATCTGTGATCTCAGTCCTTTGTTGTATCTCATTGCTTCTGTTCATTGTTGTGATTACTTATAGTTGATCTAAGTCTAGACTAAGGAGGACATTTTTGCATAAAAATATTTTTTTTAATCAACAAATTCATGAAAACCAACATAAAGTAGATTTCGTGTGAACCTAATTTGAGCATGTGGCTTGCTCATTTTAGCATCTCCCTCTCCACTGCTGTGTTACTCACACACACACACACACACACACACACACACACACACACACACATACACACACACACACACACACACACACGCGTGTGCACACACCACACACACACACACATACACACACACACACGCGTGTACACGCATACGCATACACAGTGACATCTGGGGGGAAAGTGTACTGTGAGGAGGCTGCGAGTGCCTCTCATGATAACAACTCTGCATCTCAACAACCTGCATCCATCATCATCAACACTAACATCTGCTCTGAGCCTCAGCCTTAAATCTCTTTCTACCCCCCCACCCCCACCCCTTACCTCTCTCTACTCTTCACTCCCTCTCCCTCTTTCTTACTCTCTCCTTTTCTTCTTCCGTTTCTCTTCTGTCCATCTTTTTCCCACAAGAAGTCCCGTAGGTGCTCCCTTTGTTTAACCACTCTGCTCAAACTGCTTTAACTCTCATCCAAATACCCTCATCTGCAGAATAAGTGTGGATGGGTTTTTGTTTCAACCATCCTTAAAATCAATATTTAATGATGATGTTATCATTGCTTTTATGTGCAATTTAGCCAGAGTGTCAGTATGAATGAGACACTGTCAGCTTTATGGCATTGAGCATTTATTTTCTGTTAATGGGTGCTCCTGGTGGTATACAAACCAAAACCCAGTGGACGTCTGATGGATTTGTCTGTTAATTTCTGTTCACGCAGGCATTCACAACCATGCGTATATATGCATACAGTACATGTCTGTCCACAAACACACACACAAGTCTAGTTGATTATATAACAATATAAATAAAAGTATAGAACAACGCAAGTAAAGGCCATGAATGCTACACTTTGATGTGACATTTCTTGCTTTATTGTACCAGAATAAAAACAATGAAAGAGGCACTCAATTGTGACTGCATTGTCTCCCATTGGTTTGATCTTATAATGCAATCAATCAAAGCAACAGTTTGTTTCCAAACAGACAATTTTGACATTTTCCAAAGCCATGACAATTACTTGTCCTTTTCAGCTCTGTGATCCAACATTGTTGAGAGGCAATAATCATGATAGTTTTCTCAGTCATTTTTCTCCCAATAACAAGCCATTTTTAATCCAATTAGGAGTGCTAACGTGAGAGGCATAATACCACGGCCCCTGGGACAGATGAGAGAATATGCAGGACATTTATCCCGACAGTCAATATTGGATTTCTCACCAAGCAGCTGTGCCTGCTCTCTCTGACATTCTCCACCTCTGCACAGTGATCCATCCTGATTAAACAGGCTTTTCTACTTTATCAACATTCATTTCATGACCAGGTCATGCATGGCTATGGACACCGGGAAAGTTACATTCTTCACATTGGGGTTTACCTACTGCACTTCTTCCTTGAATTCAACTGTTCAGTGAAAGATGATACAGCGCAAGGCTCTCTTTTAGATCATAGATTGTTTCATATAAGCAGATAGGTGTGTTGTGGTATTCCCCAAAAACTTTTCTCACCTAGACTGACAGCCTAAATGTCTTTTTACATGAACCTGAACGCAGGTGCACAATATCCAACTGTTGTTCTACTTCATTTCCTGATTTGAACCCCCTGTATAATTGAATTTTAAGCCTTGAAAAGTCACATTTCTGTACATATTTCTTGGTTTATTCAGTTCAATCACATCTGCTAAGATTCGGAAAATATAATTCAGTGTGCAACACTTCACAATAGGAAAGAAACAAAGAACTGTCGGTGCTTTGATGCCCACAGCAGCTAAACATTGCCACCTTCTGGTGGCTGTCAAGAGATTTTTTTTTAAATCTAGACACATGGTCAATAGGTTTTTATCTCATCTTGGTATCACTTAATGAAATATGTCTGTTAACTCTGCAGAGAATCATACAATTATTTTTCCATCAAAATATGGCTATTAAACGCAGAAAATGCATGAAAAAGAGGACTGCTGTTTATAGCTGATTGCAGTCGATACATTTATGCAGTGCACTGAATCATTGTCATTGAGTGCATTGATTATGTAGACTAATCAATGTTTATTAGGCTAGATAAGACTGGCCAGACCACAGTGGAGGCTGAACGATGAAGGAACACATTTGCTGAGTGTCAAAGGCCCACCCACCTGCCCTGAGCAGACATGTTTTAGAGTTCGAGGAAACCTGAAGCTGTATGTTTAGGGAACAACATCCAGTTTATATATCCAAATTGGATGGACAAGACAGAATCAAGATTTAGTAAAAGGAAGCAGATTTTGCTGGAAGAGTTAGGAAGTAAACTAGTATGTGGTGCTTCTGCCATTGGACTCCTTAAAGTGTTTTGCTTTCTTTCAGAAGAGGGGCACCAATCCTTCCTTACACTGGGTACCATAGTCCATGCTGGCCAACATGTGCTTCATACTTTGTTGTCATTGAAATCATCTCTCATTTGTTTACTTCAGACCTCTCTGACTAACCCATATGAATTGTTTGTTTGACAGAACAAGTAATCTTACAAGAGACGATGTTTAATATCCCTTCATAGTTCCAATTATTTTCAACTTTTAGGTTCAGGCTTCAGTGAGTTAGTAATGAGTGAGCTATGAGGACAAAACACATTATGATAGACTCTAGTTGGGTATACAAATATAAATGTAATGTGATACTTTTTGACCAATTTTTGTAACCAATGATTTTACTCCCTCAGCCCTTTAATTAAATTGTAGGACACTACAGTCTGATTACGTCAGTCTGTCTGAATGTGATTCCTTGAGAGAGAAAAGAGGTCCCTTGCTGCTCCAGAACAATTATTCCACAGTGCACTCTGTAATTATTCTATTATGTAGAATTATTCTCTTCATCTGCATGTGAGATTGAACAAGTTTACACGCCAAACCAAGACTATTTTTACGAAGGTTGTTGTTACGTTATTTGTTACCTTTATATACTGTATATCTGACTGACCTAATAATGTTTTGTTATTATGTATCCTGGCTACAAAATGTATTAGATAAAAACACTTTAAAAGCAAACCAAACAAACAAACAGACAAAACAAACAGGCCAGCATCAGATAGGAGTCATCAGGCCTTCCCTGAAGAACTCCGTTGGAAGGTAATTAAAAGAAGAGTGTGTTATCCATCGCTCCTCATTAATGCATTTTAAATTAACCACTTTCAGGGGAAAGGAATGGGGAGGAGGGGACAAGGGAGAAAATCCATGCAGGCGTTAAAGTAATCTCTCTCTGTCAGGTCGGTCCAAACAGGGAGGGTCGGTTCATTACGGCCCCCACAGGAGATGAATGGGTCAGTCAGGCAGTAAGGAGAGCCGGGCCGGACCGCTGTGTTGACAGACAGATCCACACAAAAAGTGTGTGTGTGTGTGTGTGTGTGTGTGTGTGTGTGTGTGTGTGTGTGTGTGTGTGTGTGTGTGTGTGTGTGTGTGCAAAACAACAAAGCAAAAATACTTAGCTATATGTGCTATCTTTGCCAGGGAGCAGGTGTGCAGAAGGAGGATGCATGCTGGGATTTGAGGCAGGGTTAAGACGCTAATGTCTGAAATCAACAATCATTGTGATTTAACTTTGACCAGATGGACCAGCTGAGGCAATCACCACCACACAGAGGGCACTCCAAAATCACACTTATAAAAATGTCCTGAGCTGCTTCTGTCTTGTCTGCTTCTGAAAATCCTGATGAGCAGAATAAGTTGCATTTTTAAGAAACATTTTAGGTATGGTTCTTGATTCTCTTTTGCAACTGCTTTGAAAAGTGAACTGTAATTCATGCATATGTTATCTTGCATTTTGATAAACCTCGTAGACCCCCCCCCAAAACACGTATCTCTGTTCCTACATTTGCCACAAGATGGTGCTGTAGTCTTGGATTTATTTTAATAGTGAGGACATGCAGCTTTCTTGATTAATTATATTAAAATTAATCATATCTGAATTTCATGATACATTTTCACCAACATTAGGAGCAAGGACATTTTTTTCATACCAAACAAAAATTCATTGACTCTCACATTTAATTTAATATTTATGAATTCATCTGTGTTTTTATCTGACATATTAGTGGGGTGCTTTGTATGCTGTCATGTTTTCTTCATGTAACTGTTTGCTGATTTTGTTTGCTACTGTTGCATTTATTTATCATAATTTCTGCAATGTGAACAGAAATCTGGAAAGTGCAGAGTTCATCTTTGAGCATTAACAGCATGTTAATTCATTCATTCATTGAGGATTTTCAGTGAAAGGGTGGGCAGTTGTGGGGAGGAAGAAGGGTTAGATATGATTGTATTAATTTAGATTAGAAGATGAACTCTGTGAATAGATCACCATAATGCAAATTGATATATCTGTTCATCATTTAGAGCAATATAATGAGACTGTGGGGGTTACTTGTTCATTCAAAATCTATCTATTCATTTAATAAATTGGATTTAAACAATTAGAGTATGTATCATAGCTCTGCATCACACACATCACAGCATTTATGTGAAATCGCCAAGGGACAAGCCCTTGTAGCACATACATTACAAAACACACACATACACACCATCATTTTGAAAACATTTTCCTTTTCCTCTGCTGTCATTCACATCAGCAAAGCACGCTTTAGCAGCGATACCCTGGCTAATAAGTTCAGACAGCTTCTCAACACAAGGACTTCATGAGACAACTAATTGCTAATCACTGACCACTGGCTTTTTAAAGAAAATAATACACCTTGAATAGGTCATCAGCATTGTAAGATAACAGGCAGAGGGTCTGTTAGACCTAATGCTATTCATTATGTTCATTATTGTTTCGTTTTTTTGGTTTGTAGTCCTGTGTGTGGCATCGCAGACCTTCATCACTATGAGAAAATGTCAACTTTCATTAGCTAAGTATAATTGCAGGCTAGAGTTTCACACAGAGTCTCTGGCCTTTATTTCAGATGAATGAGAGAAAGTGTGGGCTGAAGTGTGTATGAATGCTGACAGGATGATCGTCATCTCTTACACTCAGCTACGTCTGAGTTTGACCTTTTACAAAGGCAGCATGGACACAAACAATTAGTCTCATCTAAATAAATTTGCTATGTCACTACAAACCAGATTACATCACAGCTTCTCTCTTTCTCTCTCTCTCTCTCTCTCTCTCTCTCTCTCTCTCTCTCTCTCTCTCTCCTTTTGCTACATCTACATTCTGGTCCTTTTTGTGCTTTGTGTTCTCCACAGTTTGTTCTTGTTTTGCTTAAAGATATGTTTTAATGCTTTGGCTGTTGAGTCTCACTAGCAGAAAAACACGCAGGTGGAGCATCATGGTCAAGTATTAACTGAACAAGTGGCCATATTGTAAATATCTCTCCACACAGACATGAAAGGAACGACACAAACACACACTTACGTGTAACAACCAATCTCTGGTCAGAATGAAACATGTGCCTGCCAAAATAACGGAAGCACCAGAAGTATATTGTCAAATGTAAAAGAAGTGCCATTTGGTCTGATTATGTGGCTGTCTTTGTGTAGACTACTTGAGTTAAGCAAAACTAGTGTTACCATCTAACTGACTACAGAATGTATTTCCATACTGAATATGAAGATAGAAATACTGTACGAAGTAAAAACTGTTCTAGGATTTCTCTATTAATGACAGTGAGATGGAGAAGGTTCTTAAAACGTATGTGTACCCAATTTCCCTGGGGTAAAGCAGAAGTTTGCAATTAAACTGGTCAAGTCTATATAGAGGCCATAAGTCACTGATTCCAGAGCAGAGCAAAGATAGAGAGGAGGAGGAGATAAAGGCAAGATGAGGTCCAAGTCCATGTGTATCAGTGGAGACAGATGGTACCCTTTCCAGGCAATCCCTGTCTCCTAGAAGTGACGTTTATAACAAAGGGGTTACAGCACATTGGGAATTAACAATGACTTCCTCCCCAGTCAACATTTGCTCTGAAGCAAAGGTCTACAGACATTAGACCTGTACCTCACAGGGTATTGAAGTGACAACCTTCCACTCACAAGCCTGTTTCCCTAACCTGGAAGCTCCTGCTGTTGGGAAATGACTCATTGCAGGGTATAAGCCCATGTTTGCATTTGTACTTGTTTAATGTAACAAAAAAATTGTAATTCATCACAAAATAAGCACAATTCATGTTTTAACTTGTTTTTAACTTGTTGCGATATTAGATACATTTTCACGTGCCTGTATGTGAATTTATTATTATTTAATTACATTGTGTTTATTTATCAGGGACAATACCTTCATTCGTCTACATATAGCCTAATGTGTAAATGAGCCAATAAGGTTCATTTTCATCAAGGGTTTTTATGAATATTTAACATTAAGACATGAGTTATCAGATGTGAAATAGCTTGCACACCTGTGGTGTTTTGTTTGCTAGATTTTAATATAATATTAAAATATTTTAATATTTGTCGTGTTAGCTTCATTTTGTTATGAATAACGGTCGACCATAATGCAATAACCACCGCACAATGTAATAACCAACTAAGCAATATTATGGCAGGTTAACATTCTGACTTTTAACCAAATTATACCCAGTTATTATTAGTTCCTAAACAGCCAAGCATATGTAAGTGTCCTAATACCGGTATGAATGAGAGATTTTTCACCCATGAATAAAATGACCAAGTCCGCACGGCTCAGTGTTAGTCAGTGACCCTCTGATTTAGGCCTGCCTGCCTGTGTGAGCTGCTATAAAAGCTGCCCCCTCTCGCACAGCGCCGTTATTTCCCCCCTCTGCTTCAGGAAACGTTTTACCGAGAGACGCACTTCAATATGTCGGTGGCTCTGCGCGCACAGCTGTTCCTCTTTCTGTTCTCCCTCTCATCAAGGATGGGGCTAAGTCGCTACATTGAGGTAAGACTTTTAATTGTTGATCAATAATTCCACATTGCTTCAGTTCAAGTCAGGCAGGTTCAACTAATGCCTATAAAGTTTCTGCGAGAACCGATGGATTCTAATGTGACGTCTATTTCTATTGTGTTTTTATTTAGGATAACGAAGCTGCAGATGGATTATATTCTCTGCTCAGTTTGGACCAGAAAAGAGAATCAGACGATTTCATTTTTCGCCGACCTCTCAGTAAGTGCTGCAGTAAACAATGGCTTTATTCAGTGTAGCTGATTATGCTTACCGACTTGGCAAACAACAAGAAAACCCTTTACATAATTTAAAAGTACGTTGATGAATTTAAAACAAGATGTTCATTGCAGTTCTAGTGTCCAGGCAGGTACAGAACACATTTTAATAATCTAACAACCAATCCGTCAATTAATCACTTAATCAATCCATGCCTACATCTTTATTGTACATAATACTGCACCTGCAGTATAGGACATTTCATATTTGGATGTAGTAAGTGCACACAGCTAAATGTTAGAAATGAACACAGTGCCAATGTTTTATGTAAGCCCACTTCTAGCAGAATTGTTGAACACTTAATACTTTTAGCACAAACTCCCCAGATATCAGCTCTATTGAATGAACAGAAAAAAACAACTCTCCAGTCAACACTTATGAGCACTTGAAGACTTGTGTTTGACCATAAAGCTGATTATTGTGAGTTCATGACCAATGTTCGCAGATCACACTTAATCCTTGATGTTTACTTGTGCTAAAAAGCAGAGAGAAAGTGTTTTGCGAATCCCATCTGTGTCATTATAAATGTGTGTGTGTGTGTGTGTGTGTGTGTGTGTGTGTGTGTGTGTGTGTGTGTTTGTAGGATGTTTGGACATGCTGGCCACGGATGGGTACTTCACCTTTGTGGCGTCTCGACCACAGCTAGCCTGTGCTGCTTTCATCATCGCTGAGCCCAGCGAGGTCATCAGCCTGGAGCTGTCTGACGTCAATATCGACTGCAGTGCTGGAGACTTCATTAAGGTTGGCTCCACTCACTAGAAATAACACCAACACATCCCCCACCGTTGGTGAGAGGAAGTTCAGGGCTTTGAAATTTGAACTCTGAATTATATTTCATCTTCTTCTGTTCGATTAAAATGGTGCCAAACAGGGTTAAGGCAACATTTAAGGGCCAAACACCCCACTGGATCCTCTATGCATTGGTCACATTACTCAAAGCAAGTGTGGGAAGAGAATGCTTTAGTTGTGCAGCCAAGCCTGCCAGTTACATTGCATTTTCACTTAATGTGGGCCAAAGTGGTGAAAGGCATGACACCAACTAGGGTTACAGGCTGTTTCAAGGTCTTATCTGACCTGCATAGATCAATCCCTTTTGGCAGGAGAAAGATGCTCAACATCCAAACAGCACACATTTATATTTTCAAAACACACTATCTGCATAAATTACATTGAATTTATGAATTCATGTTGAAAACACAGCGGTGTAGATGGTGCTGTAAACTGTATTGACTAGCCTTAGGAAAGACCCCTAAAGCAAAGTAAAGTAATGTTGCCTTATGTTAACTTTGTCTTAATTTTCACTATTCCAAAATAAATTTAATAGAAAACAGGAGGATTTTTTGGGACACTAGCATATTGACCACCGTATGTACTCTGTATTTATATTTCATGTCACCAACAACATATTCATCCTATGTAGAAAATTGTAGCTGAAATGTACACATTCTCTAACTGCGTGATCCCCATCACGTTCCCATCCTACTGTATGTTAACTAATGGTATTTTTGTGTCTCCTTTACCTCCTACACAAAAATGAAAAAATGCCCTTATGTCATACTTAGCAAGCATTTTGCTTTAAATCTGCTACAAGTTCCTATTCTAACTTTTAAGATAATGTTTATTTTCAAAGATTACTCCATATTGGGCCGTGGAGTGGCACTGGAATAGATAATCTAAATGGATGATTTTTTTCTTCCAAAACTTTTACTGATGCTTTACCTCACATAATATAAAGAATATATTGTTAAGTGAAAATATTGTGAGTGTAATCATGAATTAATAAAATAAAGAAACTCTGATTTTCCTCTTACAGATGTTTGACGGCTGGGTTCTGAAGGGAGAGAAGTTCCCCAGCAGGCAGGACCACCAGCTCCCGCTGAACCAGCGCTACACAGACTACTGCTCCTCCGCAGCACCAGGAGCCACCAGCCGCTCCTCTCAGAACGTCGCCATGATCTTCTTCCGCATTCACAGCCCTGACAGTGGCTTCACCCTTACTGTCAAAAAGTTACACAACCCCTTCCGTAAGACCTGCTGCACGTCCTTGGAAAAAAGTCTGAAAGCAAAATGAACAGAAACAACATCCAAAAAACAAAATCATAATCGTAAACAAGCTCCAAGGCCTTGCATCTAAATCAGATGTGTTTTTTATTTTTATATGTGTGTTTTAAATTGATGGCTAGACTGTTGACTAGTGTGCATGCATGTGTGTTCCTGCTGGACATTTGCGCCTGGCCGAGCATAAATCAAGGCCGAGAGCGACAGGAAGAGATTGAATGAGAGGCATGCACCTGTTTTCCAGCTGCTTGTCAAACACAGTGTTAACACTGTGTCAAGCAGCATAACAATCACAGTCTGGCTGTAAGACAAAGACGGACAAAGAAAGCGCACTGACACAAAGAAGGGAGTTTGAATGGATGATCTATAGGGAAACAATATAAATCGCAAGCCAATGTGGGAGGTTTCATTCATAATTGACTATTAACTTCAGCTGTCCACAATCCTGCTTCTTCTGTGTCACAAGGTAGCCTCAACTGGGTAAAACCGGCTATAAAACAGCAATCATATCTCTCTGTACATGCAATGATGTACTGTATATCACACAAATAAGCAACAGGGAACATGTAATGTCCCTCAACATGTGTAGACCCTTCTTAAATATTTCACCTGATTGTAACAAGTGGGAAAATAACACACATATTAAACAGTTAAAAGTCATTAATCTCGTCTTCAAATCTTGCAGAAAAAATAACATTCTAACATTCTCTCCTTAGTTTTGATTGGCATGGCTCCTTCACCACGAAAAATGCTTCTACATGCCTGCAGGAGTAAACTGTTCCGACTCCTGTTGGTGCCTGTCTAGTCTACTATACTGTTATCAATTCAAATTTCATTATTTTCTTATCTTTGTCATCAGAACTGGAATTGGATTTTCTTGCTCAGCACTAATTGTGTCCCCTCCCCGCGAGTCAGCCTTGATCATATCCAATTTGTGACATGAGGTGTCAGTAATGAGTTTCTCTGGTGACGGGGAACTGTTAATTTGAAACCTCTCCTCCTTTGTCTTTGTGTGTGTGTGTGTGTGTGTGTGTGTGTGTGTGTGTGTGTGTGTGTGTGTGTGTGTGTGTGTGTGTAAAGCCTGTAACATTATGTCTCAGAGTCCAGAGGGCAGCTTCACCATGGTGATGCCACACCAGCGCAGGAACTGCAGCTTCTCCATCATCTACCCTGTGGAGATCCGGCTGACAGATCTGAGCCTGGGGCAGGCCATAAGCAATGATCTCAGCCCACAGGTGAGACACACACACACACACACACACACACACACAAATAGACAAACACCCCCCTTTTTCTGTTAAAGTACACTCACATTACTAAAATCCTTCCTTAAATGATCAAGATAAGGAGATAAGGTATCAGCCATTCTAATCATATGACTTTTCATGTTATTACTGCTTGACATAATATTATTTCCATAAAGTAAGGATCACCTTTAAGATCCATCAGCTTCTGTTCAAATCTTATTACATTTGCCTAACCCTAACCAGAGGGGAAATACTTGTTTTAGTAGCCTGGTTCCAGGATGTAATCTTCCAACATATTTAGCTACCTAACTATAGTCATGAAATTCACAGCAGAGAAAAGATTGATGGGTTTTTGTCAGTCGACTGAAGTGAAACAAACATTATTCATGTAGAGTTCTTATTTTTAAATATGACATACAAAAGTAGCTACATTTAACAAAAACCTTTTTTAACTGATTCACTTTGTGTGAGGTGAGCATTATGCGGTTAGGAAACCTTATTAGGTTAGTTATTAAGTATTTTGGTATTTAAAAACATGTTTCTGGATTACTGTCTTCACTTATTTTATAATGTATTATTTACATAATTTCATAAAAGCTATAGCTTCATGAAGCTATAGCCAGGAGACAGTTACTTAGCACAAAGACTGGAAAGGAGGTAAGACAGCTACCCTGGATCTGTCCAAACGTAACAAAATCTGCCATCTGGCTCCAGCTATGTATTTAATGTTACCATACACACATTAACTCTTGGCAAGAAAGCAAATATGCATATATTCCAAAATGTCAACTTATCCCTTTAACCAAAAGATTTTATTTGCCCTATTTAGACCTTTGCCATGCATATGTATCGTAAATGAAAAACATCGGCAGTGAACTTCTAAAAATATTGTCATTGAAAAATGGCCAGGGTTTTGGGGAGTCGTCCAAAATCAATGTTACGGTTGGCAAATAGTTTGCAGAGCCACACTGGTGTTTGAGTGATTCTGTTGTCAGCTGCTGTTGTACTCTAACAGGTGCAACAAAGTCTAATTAGACTTCCATGGCAAAAGGTCTAATTAGGCAAAGTGAAAACACCTGTGTGTGCACACAATGGCCATGTTGGGACGTCAATCAGCTGCTCTCATGAGCAAAACCAAGCATCACGTTACAGTTTGTAAATTGTTAACCCTTTATATTGAATGTTCGATAAAGATATTTGGCAGTTTCTAATGTATAATGTAATACATCAATGTTTTTATAATAACAATGTATCAAATGTCATAGTGAAAACAATGGGACAGTGTGAAAGGGGTTGCTTGTGCCGTGTTGACTCTGCAGCTCCCCTCTGCTTTACGGAGCTTTATTGCAGCTCACTGTTAAGCTGTAAATATTCACTTGATGGAGCCTGTTACAAAACTTTTAGTAATAAATTACACGTGAAATAAAATCTCATAGAACGACATACATGGTGTAAATTATGTTTAATAAAAGACAGAACAAAACAAAATGACTCCTGAAGATAATGGCAGCTGGGCTTACACTGGCTGCCAGACTGTTGATATTATGATAAACTGCAAGTACTGCATTTGCTGGGCCAAATACAACAACCTGAAATTTCTACTCAAATCCTGAGGAAGGTTCTAAGTGTTACAATTTCAAAGATGATTTGTATGAACAGTTTTACAGGCAAACACAGCTGCATGTAATCATATTTTATGTAAAATATGCGATAAAAGAGGAGCATGGAGAGAATATAAGATGGACCAACTTGAGGTACCGTTTAGCTGTATATAATTATTCTAAACAGATATCAGACTACTGCCTATGTGATAGTTAGATATAACTCTCTATTATAGCAGTGTTTCTAATTGTTGCTCTAATCAATACTTAACATGAACCGACAGGCCAAGCTGGAATTTAAAGGTACCCTGTAGATTCTTCTTGTAAGTAAACACAATCAGTATTTCTCACCAATACATTGAGACCTGACAAATGTGATGAATGCATTTTCTTCCTTATTACTCATAACTACTTTAATTACTAGCATGTGCTACTAAACACAAGATACAAAGAAAACCGGGCCTTGCTCGTCAACACATTGCTCCATTGCGCCACTAGTGGTAAAAAAGAAACTACATAGGATACCTTTATTATGGCACTTTAATATGCAGACTTAATAAGTTAAGTTTTTTTTACAGAGGCAGGTGTGGACAGGCTGTTCGGGGTCAGGTGACTATGTGGAGCTGCTAGGGGGGAATGGGGTGGACACCTCTATGATGTTCCCCATAGCTGACCTTTGTTTCTCCCTCAGTGGGCTTGGTGAGTCTGAGCCCCTCCAGAGTGTATCTGTGATGTTCCTTGTAACCGCAGGTTTCCATCAGAAATCTGATTTCTTGTACTGGACATTGCCTTAACTAAGCTACAGTATATTGTGTATATATGCTATGCTATGCTATGCTATGCTATGCTATGCTATTCTATGCTCTGCCTAGGCTCACAATTTTCAGTTACTGATTTCCACTGAAAATTGATTGATTTTTTTAAACACAGTTTGGCACATTTCACCACATGTATCGACGAAAACATCTAAACTAAATTCCAGCTTCACATTATGCCACACACATCAAAACACAGTTCACCACAGTGTTACAACAGCGACCTCTTATGGTAAGGACAGCTCAGAATATGCTTCCAATAATTCAAATTCTGACATATGATGCAGCAGATTAGTCCTTAAAATAATAAAATAAAAAAGCCATCCCTCGTGGTGAAATATTTGCAATGAAAATCATATTTTACAACTTCATTTTAATCTGAATTTAATATTAGAAAAATAAACACCAATGCATTACTATATTTTCTGAAACAAAATAATACCACAAATGTTTATAATTAACGATGTATGATCATTATTAACATTGGAATAAGCAATTTCTACTTTTTGAATTTCAATACACTGTACATCTTAACTATGCTATATTTTACTAGCACTTCACACACTGAACAAAGACACTTTTTCATACCCAGGCTAAGAACGGCTGGCAAGTGAACAAGAATGCTCTGTATGTGCTCCAGTGTAAAGTATCTGTTTTTCTCTCTGGCCCTTCAGCCCAGATGAAGATTGGTTGTGATAACTCGGTGGTGAGGCTGGTGTCCAGTGGGAACTATATCAATCGTGTTTCCTTCCAATACCGATTACTGGAACAACGCGAGCTCCCCAAGACCCGAGAGAACGCTCTCGATAACTTCTGCTCTGTGGAATGAGATCACACACACAGTCACAAAGTCATCCATCTCTCTGTAAATATACTTGTTTGACTAATGCTGTCAATACATATTTTTTGTTGGTTTTGCCAAATATTTAATTTAGTGTACTAATTATGTTCACTTTGATCATAGAATATTTATTTGAAGAATTATTTTATTCATCTCAAATTCATGGTGGATGGTGGATTTAGTGGTTTTCTTTTAGTCGTCTCTCAAAAAAAATCCGTGGTACATTATATTTTTTGGCAAGAGTATTTTTCAAACCTTCCCTCTGTTGTTCTTAGTTTATATCAGTTTAAGTATGATTTGGGAGGTTTTACATCACTGCTGTCTTTTCTGTTTATATTGCCTTGACAATTTAAAAATAAACATGACTTGCATGATAAAGCACATTTTTAATGTTCTGCTTTTGTGAATCAATCTGTTTTTATGGGTCTACTTTCCATTTTATTATAGAACTGAATGTTAATTTGGTGTTTGTGTTACCATAATGCTTCTACAGGATCCATCCAACCACAGATCTGAAAATGTGGGAATGTTGTACAGATAGTCCAGCACTAAATACGATATGTGATGTGCAATACCTGCAAAACTAATGACATTCCCATTAGCCTCAACTGTACTTTGTGTTTAGTCATATATATATATATATATATATATATACTGACATATATCTATGGTGTTTAGTGCTAATTAGCAAATGTTAGCATGCTAACATGCAAAACTAAGATGATAAACATTGCAAACATACCTGCTGAACATCAGCTCAGTTGGTAGCGCAGGCGCACATATATAGATGTTTATGCCTCGACGCAGAAGCTCCAGGGTTCGAGTCCTACCTGTGACGATTTCCTGCATGTCTTCCTCCTCTCTCTCCCCCCTTTCATAGCTGTCTTATCCATTAAAGGCAGAAATCCCCCAAAAATAATCTTAAACCGCACTAAATACAGCCTCAAAGAGCTGCTAGCATGGCTGTGGACTTGTTAAAATTACAGGCTTTTGCTACCCTTCATCAATGGTGTTCGGTGTTGATAAATACTATGTGGTAAAATCTCTAATGTCATACTGCTATTTGGACCTTGCCAATGAATAGTGTGTTTCTGAGGTAGATGTTTAAGTGAGCTGCTTTCACATAATATTCATGCACAGACACTTACACCTTAAAGCAAGACTCCAGACGAATAAAGTCTAATCTTAGATCAAATGCTTTCAGTGTAGTCATAAAAGATGTCAATGCTATACCCTGCATTGTTAATGAGTACTTGAATATTGTACTCAAGTAAACGTAATGTTACTTTATACTCTAGTAAAAGTACTTGTGTACAAATTTACTTAAAGTAAAGATTAGACAGTGGTGGAATGTAACTAATTACATTCACTCAAGTACACAAATTTGACGCACTTTTACTCTTGCTACTTTCTACTTCTACTCCACTACATTTCATGTGTGAATGTGATCAGGGCGTTCCTGCAAAAGAGAGGCTGCCTCTCAGTGAAACTCCCCTGAATAAATAAAGGTTAAATAAAAAATAAAAAAATAAAAATTTCAGAGGGAAATATTGCAGTTTTTACTCTGCTACATTAATGTGACAGCTTTAATTACTAGTTACTTTACAAATTAAGATTTTTGCACACAAAACACTTGAGTTTTTAAAACATTATGTTTTAATATAAATTAAACTACCCAACAATATGAAGGCCAACAAAAGTACAGCTGTGAGGATATTTCTGCATTTAGTACTTTTTACTTTTAAGTACATTTTCCTGATACTTACATACTTTTACTTACAGTAAGCAACATTTTCAATGCAGGACTTTTACTTTATTTCTACAGTGTGGTATTAGTAATTTTACTTAAGTAAAGGATCTAAATACCTCTTTCACCACTGAAAGTAGGTCAGTTAAAATGTATTTTGAGTAAACATAACTGCATTACATTTTTAAAAGGGAGGGGGGTACATGTACACACACTAGTGGAACAATATCAGCAACATGATACCTTATGTTAACTTTGCTGAGGTACAATAATGCTAAACATTACCCATGAGGACATTCTCCTTAATTTGATTGCATTGTTGTGCATTTGTACTGTTCACTTAATCCTACACTCAGCCCGGGTGCGATTGTCTTTCTGCACCAGTGGCGGTTCTAGACAATTTCAAATGGAGGCTGCCAGGCTTGGCCTACATGCGATTTTAGGGGTACCAAATATATTAATACAAGTGTTACATACCACCAACCCTCCATAGGTTTGGTTCTACAAAAGACTGACGATACACATATAACAATAAACACAAGAAAACTCATTCAGTGTTAACCTACATTTTATTTATCACTGTACATGAATAATATCCCCTCTTTGGGGGTACAGGTAGGGTTAAACATGTATGAAAATATTTGCCAGAAGAAGGCAACACAATTATGTAGTTAAGTTTAAAAAAAACTTTAAAAGTGTGGTTTGGGTTAAAATCAGTACATAAGTTAAGTTACTCAACTTACGCATGTGACGCAAAACAACAAGTAGTTCAGTTTGTTCCATTTAGTAAAAACAATCCATCCACCACCCGAACCTGCCTCCTTATGTGCCTTTTCTTTTTACTCTGTAATGGAAACCACTTGAAATGTAGCAAAGTATGATACAATGTACTTTGGTAAAAGTAAAATCACCTTCTTTTTAGTAGAGGGTACACAAATAAACGACTTCAGTACAGTATCTAGAGTAAATCCACCCCTGCAAGTGTATATATATAGCCTACAATGTAAATGTGCATGTGTATTCCAATGTATTAAAATATGTCCATGGCAATTAGTATTAAGCAATGACGCATGCAATTTTCTTCGTTTTTGTAATCCAATCCGTTCCAGAGACAAACTCTGAAATAGCTTTCATAGTGGTTGGTCATTGCTCAAAATCATAATTAAAAAGACTTAATACTGAGAGCACAGAATAATACACCACAATGTTCTAAAACTGTAAGAATACAGGTTTGATTGTGACCCTCTCCATCACAGCCTAATCTCTTACATACTGTACAGCTGTGGAGCCTCAGTCTGAATGAATGTGCAGCTCTTAATGGGATTATCCCACAAGCTTCAGTGCTCTTATTCCCCTTGACTTCCTTCTAACTGGCTCGCTTTTGATCTTCTCCTTACGTGGAATTAATCTCAAACCTGCTCAACTGTGATAATTCAATTAACCAGCGGATGTCTTTTTTTGCTCGATGTGTTGCTGTTTTCAGTCTTCATTAGAGAATGAAATGCACTTTGGATGCCATCAAAAGAAATAAAGTCTGATTATCTGTTTTCTACCACTAGAAACAGCAGTCTTAAATATGCAATGTATTTATAGTGGCCAGTGATGGTGGACTGGAAATTTGTTTGTCACTTGTTGGGCCAAAAGGGGTCCTCCATCCTTATGGATGAGATGTGACCCTGTACAGAAAAAGACATGCTTGCATTATTAATTACATTGAAGTAACAGAAAGATGAAATTATGTTAATTGTTGTTATTTTTGTTATTTTATTGTTGTTTTCAGAACATTAGAACTGACACACTCCCCCATAAGGTCATCAAATAATACCATCTACTGCACAGAGGATCCAGTATCTGAACTGACTTGCTCCACAGCATTTGCATAATAATCACAAAGTTGGTTCTAAATAGTCACATATTCTGAATAGCTTCTTTGCATAACTTCCTCTGCCTCAGTGGTGGAAGACATATTCAGGCCCTTCTTAAGTACAATTATCACAGTGTAAAAATACTATAAGTAAATATTTTCATCAACTGTTTTACTTAAGGAACAAACTCCCAGAAAACAGCAGGTCCGCTGCAACTCTCAGTTCTTTTAAATCAAGGCTGAAGAGTTTTCTTTTTGATGCTGCCTTTTTTTAAAGTAAATGTTCATGCTATGCTTTGCCTTAAGTTAATGTAGTAAGGTATATCAGCAACATGTTGGTAATAATTTTAATGTTATTTAAAGGTAGACGTTATAATCAAGCAAGCAGAATAAACCCTGACAGTTTTATTATTATATATTTTATCACTGGATTATTATTACTAATGCATTTACAAGTAAGCAGTATTTAAAGTTACAACTTGTCATGGCAGAGCAATTTTTCAGTGGCTGGATTATAGTGGCACAAAGACGCTGAGTGGTCTGGTTATATTATGCTTTGAGAATGAACGAGCAGTTAAACCAGGAATAGACGGGAGGACTCCTCGGTGCACAAGCCTCACAGAATGACTGCAGACAGGTGAGTACAACAACAAACTCACTGTGAATTTATTAACTTTCTTTTCAGAGGACGTCAATGTTGCTGGACAAAGTAGCATTGTGTGCGCGCGCTACACATGCAAAAATATATTAAAGATAAGATATATTTTATTGTCCCCGAAGGGAAATTTGTTTTGAACTCTGTCCGTTCCGCAGCTTTACAAAGACAACACAAAATACAGAAAATGCAACACAAACATGCCTCCATATACTGTACATTGGACAGGTACCTATATAGTAAGCACATTAACTACTCCTTTTCATTGGCATTCTGTGCTGCTCTTTGCTGAAATATGTGTGCAGCTGCTGTGGAGTTTATATTGTTTGAACATGTATGTGTTGTCTGCCTTGGTAATGTTTTATTCTACTGTTGATTCTATAAGAAGTGTCAGGTTATTTAATTTATGTAGCCTATGAATGTTTGTTGCACCTGGCACAGTTTCCAGTTATTATTTATTTTTAGGCCATTTTTGTTTAATTGTCTGAATTGTGCCTGCTTTCTGATTCATTCTAGTGAGTTTATACTGAAGGCTGTTGTATAAGTATAATTGATAATCAGTTGAATGAACAGGCTGCAAAGATCCCTCTATAGAAATTAAATGTGTTTGTGCATCATTGCTCTGTGGTGTGATGTGTATACATGGTGTGTATACGTTGGCATGTTAATACAATACATTTTGTAGCCTAAATGTGTTCTTTAGTTTAATAGGTCTATCAACCAACATGGTCATCATCATATACAATATTGCTTTAATGCAGTAACGTTTACTCAGAGTACATTTTAACTGACCTACTTTTTTACTTTATCGAAGTACATTTTAACCAAGGTAATGTTTTGCTCTTGTACCTGAGTAAAAAAATCCTTAAACTAACAGTAATTTTGCTCAAGTATAATATTCTAGTACTTTCCAACTATGTACAACTATGAACAGCTATGTCGTGCTCTTCTAGTATGTTTTCAGTGGCATGAACAGTACAACTCCAGATGTTGTTATTTTTAAAAACATTCTGGCTTTTTACAACGTGGATCATATATTCATTGTTTTAGCCATCACTTTGCACTACTAACTAATTGGTGGACTTGTGGGTCTGTAATGAATGCTCATTAAAATATTAGGGACACTGTGGAGGTTACTAAACTGCTATGAAATAAGTGCAAGTGTGGATCTGTTATTTTCCACTAATACTCTTTACACTTCCATGTGAATGTGTATGTGTATTCATTTCTGTGAAGCGATTGGTAGCCTTTGGGGTATTATCAGCAGTTATATATAAACGATAAACAATTTGTCACAGTCATTAATTTAATACTGCTCAGTGAATTGACAACATAAGTCATAAAGCTAAAGTACAGTAATGGAGTGTGGAAATCCTAATGTGCAATAGCCTTTTTTGCATTGATGTGACTCATAGAAAAGAAAGACTACTGTGTTTTGTTGTGATTGAATTCTTAATTAGCAGTATAGAATAATTAGAGGTATGTGGGAGTTAATGTTAAATATGTTGTCATACATCTTTTACTTCCTGTTATTAATGACATGAAGCAATATTAACCACAAACACCATATAATCACTTACTAGAGCCCTGTGAACTGTGAATACAGTTTACACAGAAAATATTTTCTGAAACTGGAGTAATTGCATAATAATTGCATAACCCCATGTTTTGTTTCGCCTTTTTTTTGCAGAGCATGTTACCTCAACAGTGACTGAACAAAGGACTGTAAGTTTATTTTTTTGCAGTTACTTAATAAATGAAAAAAAGTTTAGAGCTCATTAGCAGCTGGGTGTGGTCTTGATCTGCTTTTTCAGAAGTGCACACCAGGTCAGCTGGTGATTTCCCGGGTATGACTACAAAAATGCCCATTCATTATATTATTGTAATATAATTACACCAGTAAATCAAACTGTCACCGCTGGCTGCTTCTGGGTTGTAAATAAAAAAATAAAAAAGGTCTACTTTTAATGTAGCATTTTATTATTGCATTAGTCATAGCTGTTATTTTGTACTCAACTAGATTATGATTACATTACATTTACCTGATTTACATATGGGAAAAATACAATACAGAAGCTGCCAAAACAATGGATTCCAAAAGTATGAAGTACCTAACTCTAGCACCACATAGGCATCTTAAAAGAAAAATGAAAACACTGCTTCCATAATACCATAATTCTTCAGAAAAGTATTTTAAAAGAGTATTTTAATATATTCTTTAATAACACATTTCATGTAACAAATTGCCAAAAATAAGAAGTGAATATAAATCAGTTATGATAGATAGATGGGAGATATGCATTTGGTTCATATCTAGAATCTCTGAACTGATATTAGACATAAGAATGTGAGAACTGATGCACACATATAAATAGTTATGGACTTGGTTGGTTACAAGATACATAATTTATTTTACTCACTGATAATCTCACCATTTTAAAGTTTGTGCAGCACTTTTTGATTTCTCCTATACTGCCCTCTACTGCCTGGTTTCATTAACTACACACATGATGACGCATCGTATACAATACTTACCAATTGAAGAATTTCCCAAACAAATTGTTCTTTCCTCTAAAACACAGCTTGTATAAATAAGCTTGTTGTTTGGTTTTTTAGGATTTTAGGTTTGCAGTTTGTTGTTGTTTAAATATGAGCTAAAGTTGGCATATTGGCATCAGTATTTTATAAGAAATCAGTATTCATTTTGTAACACTAGTTTAAATTTGGTACATTTCATTCTATATATACAAATATTTCCAAATATACAGTGTCTGTTAAATGTGGAAGTAAGTAAATATGGAAATTGTACTATTCAGGTAACCATCAAAATAATTGAAGATTTACAGGTCAAAAAGCAAATTCTTCACAATAGTCCACCAGGATTTTAGATTTCAAAGGCTTCCTTCAAGGGCTCCAACTAGCATGAGGTTTGCACTCCAGCAGGTGAAACACTTTAACCCAGACACTGCAGGCAAAGGAGAATACTAAATGTTCACAAAGGCCATCAAAAAGATTGCTTGTTTACTGCTCTTACTGTGCCTGCTGATAGCATCGCACAGATGAACACCAGTGACACACGCAGCCTCATCCTGAGTCTTTGATCAAATGGGAAAGCTGACAGAATTATTTGTCAGACCTCTGATGGCAAATACACATTTTATCCACTTCTGTTTTATGTGTTTTATAGCCTAAAAAACAAAAAATAACTCACCACATTTGCTCAATAACAGTTCACGTTAGGGGAGTGTTTACCAGCCATGCTTTATTATTGATCATATATTTGTACATGTTGAATGCTCTCTATACAGTCCCACCAAATTATCATCAATTAATTTATTATTTAATTTTAAAGAAATTTTGTGTCAGTAAGAGTTTGCTCAACTAAAACTGCATATTTGTCCTGAATGTGTGAAAGCCATTCACCCAAAACACTTCCACTGTTTGTGGTGAAGCTGAGACTGCCACACCTTTAGCTGTCAATGTGTAACTGATCAATGATTGAATAGCCAAAATGACCTTAGAAGAATATTAATATCATAGCTACAAAAAAAATCCCTCTTGTAGGCTTCCTTGAAGTACTGCATATATGCTGATGATAGGTTGAAAAACACTATTGGTTTTGTGTGAAGTACAAGTGTTCACTATCCCTGCTGATAAAATCCCATCAGAAAAATCCTATCCTCCAACACACACTCATACACACAGAGTTTCTGAGCTCTTTAGTGTAGATCTCCAATAGCATTAATGGATCTACGTCATTAATCTGCTGCCAGAAAAGGAAGAGCAACTCAGAAAGACTCAGAAGCAGGATTTAAAAGGCCCTTTCACCCAAATAATTAAACTCTAATTAACACTAATTTCTCATTGCAGGATGCGTTTATTTATAAAGTATAATCCACACTTCTTCTTGCCTAAGCATGTAAATAACATGAAAATGGCTATGTAGTGTCAACCAGCCACCTCTGTTTGGCCTGTCTGATGTCTGTTGGTAATGAGCTTGGCCTTTTGCCCCTGGATTAAAGGCCTTGTATAGGAGGCAGGTGAGATCCTACTGTCAGGTTAACCACCAGCTACTGAGGTGTAATACAGTACATCCTTGGGGTACTTTTTTATTCCTTAACTGTTTATTTCTTTTTCATAGAAGAATATGAAGCTACTTGCTGCAGTAACAGCAGCTATAGTCTCTTTTGTGAGACAGGACAAGTAGGGGTTGAGCACTTAATTATAGAGTTCGAAAGGTTGTAACCTTATTGTCCAATATAGCTCCATCTTATTAAGTCTGGCTGTTGGCCATTGCATAATGCCAACATCTCTGTCTGAAGGAGAGAAGGACCTATCAAAGCAGTGGGAAGCGTGAGTATTCACTGTATGTTGTGTGCACTTGAATTGTGCTTTCTTTTCTGTTTGACTTCGATGTAGCTCTGTTTTATTATCTTGTTTTGCATTAGTTTACAGGAATTATAGTGTTATGATAGCTAAGACTTTTTAATGTAATATTTTGTGTGCCACACTTTCATGTGCTTTTGAGGTAAACACATATAAATGAGTTGGATTTGATAAACAACCAGTGTTCTGGAAGAAGTATTTAGATCTTCTACTTATGTCAAAGTACCAATACAAGAATAGAAAAGTACTCCATTACAAGTAAAAGGACTGCATTCAAAACCTTAGAAGAATTGCAGAAATATTATTGGGAAAAATATACTAAGTATAATATAGTAGTAGTATATTAGTGCTCCACTGGATCAAAATATTAATCTGGGGGACCTGAGATAATTAATGGGGTAGGAGAAAAATAAATTGTATTAATTATTTTTGGACTTTCCTCTAATCTTCTCTTTTTTATGAAATATTGGATAATTTGGCCTCAAACTGTTACTTTGATTAAACCATTTTAGAAGTTTAGAGGGAAAATGTCTCTTTGGTGGAACTACTATATCAAAAATGTGACAAGGAGCCCCAACTAGATACAGTAATGCTTTTTGTAAGGGGTCACAAGCCAGTTGAGAAGTACTGGTTTGATGTGCATCGCATTGTATTCTACAAGATTATAATTTGTTTTTTATATAAAATCCTAATCTGACAGTAGTAACTGTCAGATAAAAGAGTAGACACTAAAATGTTTCACTTAAAAAATGATGTGAAGTAGCAAATCAAGTAAAGTACAAGTAGCTCAAAATTGTACCAAAGTACTGCACTTGAGTAAATTTACTTAGTTACTTTCCACTACTGTCGATCATTTTTTTTATCGTTTAGGTTTCAGGTAATTTTTTGCTTTTTAGAGGCTTTAACATCACTAAAACTATGAAATAATACAAGAGTGTTTATTGTGTCTAGGATTTGTGTACATGTAATGAATTTATTGTGCATGTTTAGTCAGTACAGTCCTACAGTATACATGCCATGAATATCTTGTAAGACCAACAGTTTAACAACCAGCGGTTGGAGCGCCTGCTCTATTTCAGGATTCCCAGCAGAGGTGACGTTCACTTCCTGAATGGAGAGATGGGGGAGGGGATCTTGATGTCCTGCCCCCTCTCCAGTCTCTTCTCACATTCAATCAGGTAATTTACACCGTCAGTCACTAATTGTACCAGCTCGACCTGCGGATGCATAGTAACTAGTGTCAAAGATCAATATGTATATAGTTGTTACACAGGTTCAGGTTACATTTGAATTAATATCCATGCTATTCTATCTACTATGGTCTTGATAATTAGCAAACTCAGTGGTTCTCGATGATGTGTCATTGAGGCTCAAGAGTCAGCAGATTAGATTTCATTTAATAAAAAGAACTAGTGAAATCAGCTGATTTCTTTGGAATAAAGTTAGTATATTTTTTAACCCAGGTTTTGTGGGTTACTCTTTCTTAAGTACTCTTTCACTTGCAACTTTACTGCAGAAAGTTTTTCATGTCCACGTAGAAAAGAAGAAGAATTGGGAACAAGATAGGAATGTACATACTTTTATGTCTTTTTGGACATCAAAGGGGACAGTTTTTAAACCATTCACACTGTGCAGTCAGAAAAGAAAAATGAAAGTAATCTGTAACAGTTGTCTGTTTATAAGCTGTCTTTAAGTTTAGGTTCTTTAAGTCTTTATGCTATTTTCAGTTTCACTTCCATTCACACCAGGGGACTTTTGCTCCCTAAGTTTTGGACTTGCTCTGATTGAATGTGATTTGCAGACTCTAACATCAACCATAACCAAAGAGGTGATAATAATAACCCTGACCTTACTCCACAGCACTGTGGAGATAAGTCAGGTAATGCGAGACTACCTTGACCTTAACTATCTATGATCTTAACAGCCTTCGATTGGTAGTGCCTGTTGGAGGCCTTGATCACAGCCTGTGAAGAAGTGCAGGAGGAAAGGCTCAGCTAAGTAGACAGCAGTCTGTAACCTCAACTGGCACCTCCCCGCCTGGATTACAGATTAAAGAACAGCAGTGGGTACGCTTATTCACAGCCGACACCTGTTGGGATGTCTGCTGTCCTCTGTCTAACTCTAACTCTATTTGCCTGCTGCTCTTTTCTACTCTTACTTCAGTTGCTGCTTTCCTCTACAAGTGTTTACCTCTGACTTGCCCAGACGGTCGAGATTAGAAATGTCCACGGTGTCTCCAGTAGCGGCCGTGTCGACGCCTCCTGTGCCTCTCTTCTGTAGCCTCAGGTTATCCAGGATCTTTTTAAAGCGAGGGTCCTAGATCATAAACAACACACAGTAAATCATTTTTCAGTCATGACAACTAGAATACGGGAGGAAATATATTGTTTAACTTGAACTTCTTTTCCTGTATTACCCTGCTGAGGATGGGCAGGCGGATATGCACACCAGCCCTGAGCCCAGTGCCGAGGTTAGAGGGGCAAGTGAGGATGTAGCCCAGACGGTCATTCCACATGAACTCCCAGCCTCTCTCCTGAATTAGATGCTCCACCTAAATGTTACCAGAAAAGACTTTAGATATGTTTACTTTTTGGAACACATATAAAAGATAATTGCAACAAGCTGGAGATAGCAGATACAGAAAGGCCCAGTTTCTTGATTTTCTATATATTTTGTTTTTCATAGCATACTTTTAATACAATCTGTAGGCAATGTTTTTTGTTTTTTTTTAAGTCTTTACAATACTTTACCTTGCACTGAGATAAACTGCATGGATAAACTATTTCAATTATAGAGCAATACGTTTTAAAAATCCACACTGGACATAGAGACATGCATACCTGTTTAAGACCTCTGCAGAACCTTTCAAACACTCTCTTCATGTTTCCTCCTTTCTCCATGGATATGATCCTTGTGTGGTCCTCCTCATTGATCCAGATTAAGAAGTTCTTCTCGTTGTTGTGCCTGAGACAATCAGGAATAATTAAACTCCAATGATATCCATGTTAATACAGCTGCTGATACAATTGAATCATTCAGCAGAGAAAATGCCTGCAGCGTCAGGTCAGTCATGGGCTATATAGACACAGGTGTGGAGGTGGGGGTCGGGGCAACACTACTTTATCAAAAAAGGAAATGATGCTGAAGTTGGAGTTATGGAGGTAAAGGAAGAAGAAAGGCATGAGAAAAAAAACAGGTTGAATTTGCAGAGGAGAGTGAAAGAGCTGTTTGAAAAGCATGAAGGTATAATTAGGGCATTAAAACAGGAGATAAAGTAACCTATTAGTTATAGTCTGGAGGAGCTGCGAGTGCAAAGTTTCAGGATACTACCAGTGATGTACTAAGCACTACATGGATAGGAAAATAGCATTTCCATGTATTGTAAATCTAATGAAAAAGCACATTGAATTCCAGCAGTGAGTGAGTCTGAATCTGCTTGTTGTTTTCTGGTGATTTTAAGCCTTGCAGCAATGAGGGCAGAGTGATTTCTACATTATCTGTTCTTACATAATTTTACAGAAAAAAAGTGTAATCTAATTCTGCTGAATAATCCACTTCTCTCTAGTCACATTGATCCTGTACTATATGGTGGTGGTGCTCAATGGTGTCAGATGTCAGACAATGTTCACCAATCTTCCCTAAATAACCCCCCTTCTTACAAATTGGTATATGTCATCAAATAAGACACTGCTACATTGCTAAAAAAGAAGTTATGGGATGAAGATGGTCACAAATAGCCGTCATATTAGTGTTTTTATTACTGTCTCCAGTTTTCCCCACAAACCAACCACTAGTGATGGCAGTGAATGAAACCAGGATCAAACCTCTGAGGCATATCTCCTCATAAATATGTTTCTCTGCACTCTAGGCAAACTACAGTGACTACAGCTAAACTAAAAAAACAGCAGTATTTCTTCTACAATGAGTTTATCCTAGTCTTACCAGATACCACGAGCATCAGGCCAATCTCTGGCCATCCCAGCTGCCGTGAGCAGAGGTGACACAGGTTTATCAAACAGGAAGTGCTCCTGATTGGCCAGTGAAGGGATAGAGGAATCAGGAGGGACATTAGATGGCATTGGTCATCAAAAAAAAAGAGGACCTTGTCTCTGAGTGTGTGTGTTTGTGCACTTACATCAATAAGCAGTTTCTGCTCTCTTTCAGACATCTCTCCCAGGCTGTAGTAGCGACCACTCAGGTCTCCCTTCAGGCCAGCCAGAGCTGTCACAACCACACGCTCCACCTCACGGCGCTCAGAGCGAGAGCATGCAGGGGGAAGACTCAGCCCACGGATGCTACGACCGGTACGGACACGAGTTGATAGCACGTAGCGCTCATCAAACATTCCTGAGGTGATCTGATAAAAAAAAAAAACAGTATAAGGTCACTGAGTGGATGCAGGAAGTAATGGATGCAGCGAACAAATTAGTGAATAGGTATGTGGGTGTTACCTTGGAAGCATCCAGGTCAGTGGGATGCTTCATTGTGCGAGGGTCGTATCCATTGTGTCTATCCTTGATAACAGGGTCAAAGAGCTCAGCAAACACCTGATGGGGAAAATCAAATTGAGTTTTCCCCTCATTTCAAGACTGAAGACACAACAACTCCCTGCAAACATGAGCTCCAACCTCGTAGCTCTCCTCATCTCCAGCTACCATGCCCACAGTCTTGATGAAGGGGTGTCCAGGGTTGTCCACCCCGGTCTGGATGCACTGGTCCAAGGTCCAGTTGTTGGGGGTTGTCTTGTCTCTCAGGCGTCCATAAATGGTTGGGGTCAGGGCTGCTGCCATGCAGTTGTTGTGCTTCCTCAGGTCAGGGAAATCAGCGCTGTAGAATGTTATCAACAACTAACTTAGTGTTTGGATAAAGAAGCTTCACTACTAGCAGATCCCTTTTTATAGTCCAAACACTTTTTTAAATAAAACATTTAGTTTGCTTCAGTGGTGCCTCTGTAATATGGGAATTTAAACATAAATGTCTACAATTTTCTAAATACCTACCTGGGTGGATAGAGCCTTGTCCTCTCAGCAGCAGCAACAGCAGCAGTGTTGTCACTGAGGACGTATCCAGATGCCAGTGTGCCAGCGCCGATGCTGGCCAAAATCACAGCTGTGTTACGGCCAGACATTATACGGGTGAAAGAGTTCGCCATGATCCTGTGGTCTTGGTTATTACCTGGTGAAAGGTCAGAGGGCAAAGGTGACGTTCCATCAACTTTAAAAAGTATTTATATATTTCCAGTCTGATTACTTCTTATAGGAAAGTACTGTAACTGAGTTTACCACTTGATCCCAATGTGTATACAAACACTGCTTGTGGTAATAGATAGTTGGTTATAGTCTCATTTTGGAGTTATAAATGTTGTAAATGTTAATGTGTATTTGTGCTACTTTGTAGCATACTGAGCTACAAGCCTGAACTTTACTGCAGCATCCTGCCTGAATGTCACAGATGGCATTTAAGAGAAGCTGATAATTGGGAATCAGATTGTTAAACAAGACTGCCCACAGATACAGAGGGGAGCAGATAGACAACAATCTGTAGCAGAGTATTTGTTGTACCACTTGTATTTCCCTTTATAAATCACACAGTGGTGAGATACAGTAAGAGCATTGTGTAAGGTTGTAGTAATCCAAGCATTTACAATGGGCCTTTTTTGGGATTGCAGTAAATACATGTTTGGAGGTAGCAGCAGTTGTGGCTTTTGTATTTAAATGAATACTGATGCTTGTGCTGCAGCACTTGAAATATATTCTACTATTTGTATTTGTTGCTCTGTGACCATAGTACTCAGAAGGAAACACATTAAAGTAGTGAATTTAAGTCTCAAAGTGATAAAGTTTGTGAGGATAAAGATGGAATCTAATAATACTTTCCCCACTGTTTGTCATACAGTTCAACAATCATCTTAAGTTTACATTAAGATGTAATTATCACACATCTTCACAGGTACATACTCAGACCAAACTACTAATTGCATAAACCTATCAAATGCTTAAGTAACATATACTTCTGAGGTCTGTGATGAGATTATTCTAGAAGTAGCCACCAGGGGGTCAAAGTCAACTGTCTCTCTCACACACACACACACACACACACACACACACACACACACACACACACACACACACACACACACACACACACACAGGAGGAGGGGTTAAAAGGTAAGAAAGAGGGGGAAAAAGGATTAGAGGGATTCTCTTCTGAGACTAGAACATTAAATTAATTCTGAAATGGGGAAAGACATGTTAACTGTAAGAACAGTCAGTCTTAGACGTAGGACAAATTAAAGGAGACCAACAGGTGGCTGGTCCCTGTTAGTATCAAGCAGATTAAGAGGCCCTAATACAAGAGGCTGCTGTGTAGGCTATACAGTGTGCTGTAAATGTCCACCCTTGGAGCAAGTAAAAAGCAAAAGGCAGAGACAGCTGATGAAAAGTTTATAGTCTCTTTGCGTATGCTGTGAAACTTATATTATTGATGATTAAAAACACAAAATACGTTCAATCCTAATCAGCTTTTTATGCATACTGTCACAACAATTTAAATGCATTGTCTTCTTTCAGAATATTCCACTGTCTTCAGAATAAAGTGGCCCTAAATCAAAAACACAAGTGAATAATGTTTGAAAGGCTGCCTAAACAACTGCTATTGACAATGTCTTTACTTCTCCAAGGGAAGCATGTGTGCATATAAGACAGGACAGAGCTGCGGGAAAAAAGAGCTAAGAGATGAGGAGGAACAGTCCATCACTCACCTGAGTTTTGTCTGAAGAATGGAGTCAGCGAAGGACCTGTGTGTTTCCTGCAGCTCAGTCCGGAGAGAGGCTCGATCTGCAGAGTGAGAGCAGACTGAAGAACAGA
Source organism: Sander vitreus (assembly GCF_031162955.1). NCBI lineage: Eukaryota > Metazoa > Chordata > Actinopteri > Perciformes > Percidae > Sander > Sander vitreus. Next base: position 23,294,297 of record NC_135859.1, read on the forward strand.
GCTGGGATCAGAGAGGTGGGGACACTGGCTAGGGATTAGCCTCTCACTGAGTGACAGACAGAAAATCCTCTTTCTACTGTCAGTCAGCATGTCTGCTTGCCTCTTCACACATGCACTCAAACACACGCATGCACACACACACACACACACACACACACACACACACACACACAAATTCGCAAGGCTTTTTAGGCATTTTATTTAATTAGATTATCGTTATAATATAGATGACACTCATGAAAGACCTTAAATATTTTGCTCCCTAACACGCATTAATATCATAACTCTGATGATCAGTCAGTCTTAGTTATACAGTACCACTTATGGTACAGTCATTCCTGTCACCTATGATAAGTCAGTATGGTAAACATTACCTCCTACGCCGATCCGTGGCATCTTAAATTGAGCAAGCAGATGAAGCTTTATGTGTTCAGGTGACACTTCCACTAGAGGTTTAACCCCAATATTCAGTATTATGGCTCAAGAAGAAAGGTTTCCAAAGCATGCATACCTCTGTTTAACTGTTCCTTTATTAGCTGTAAGACAAAATGTGAGTATATTGTATGTTACACACGCTTAAAGGCCTATTTAGACTGATCAAAAAGTGGGTCAGAGAGGAATATCAAGCCTGCTAATTACTGCGGAAATCTCGCACACCACTGTGGTCTGTATGCTGAGCTGCTAAATGGGCATCCCTGTATGTCCACACCCGTAGTGGCATTGCAGGCTTTTATGTATACATCTCTCCTTGGGCTGGTTCCTTCCTTCTTTTTTGACTACTTATTCATCATTACCTATGCATTGTGTCTCTAAATTGAAATGTCCTCTCCTTGTTTTTTCCCCAGTATTTCAAATCCAGTATACATAATTTTCACTAAGCCAATGAGTTGCTGTCTTTGACTGAAAAGGAGTCTGAGATGTCACACCAGCAGTGTTGTGGTAAACTTCACATAACTGTTATCCATCTGCCCTCAGAAACAGGAGTCATGTTGGTTGATCTGCTATACAACTCCCACTGAGAAACAAATACTTACAACCTACAACTGCCACCCTTCAGCCTTCTGCCAACTTGTCACATCTCCTCGACAACATTTGGAACGATGACTTTATCACTTTGCAAACACTTGTTGTTTGCTCAACTTGTCTGTGATTCACACCACACCACTTTTCTCTTTCACTTCCTCTGCCTGGTCTGTCTCACTCTCCTTCTCGCTCTTTCCCTCTCTCTGACATAATGTCCTGCAGCAAACACAATTAGCAATGTCTGTTGTTCTATCTTTAGATACTGAAATGGCATTCAACAGCATTTACTTCAGCTGGTAAATTAAATATCTTATCATTCCCTCTTTATAATTACTGATATCTAAAGGTAATACATTTTACACGTTTGTTATCCAACAACCCTTCAGTGACATGCAGTTTAACATTGTTAATTTGGATTAATATTATTTAATATTCATCAGGCAGAATGGAATACTTTGCCATGAAATTGCAACCTCCAGTTAACAATTCATCCATTATCAAATCAGCAATAGCTGAAGAAAAGAAGAGACATTTGAGCTTTTTCTTTTCTTTTTGCCCTTTTTACTTTTTACTTACAAGTTATTGTTTAACTTGTAATAATGAAATAGTTAGTAAGACAAGGAGGAGATTAGATTTGGTCATGTACAGGTCATGCCTTTGATGTCATGAATTCCGCCTCCTGAGTTCATTTTCTGCCTCAGTTCCTGTTTTTCGCCTGTGAGTCTGTGTTTTCTGGGAGTTCCTGAACGCAACGTCTGGTTGCCTGGCGACGAAGCAAGGCCGGAGAATCTGCAACCACCCACACCTGTGTCTCATCTGCAATCTGCACACCTGGTCCTGATCATCACCTCTCCACCATTTAAGCCGTGAACTGACAGCCATTCCCTGCTGGATCGTTAGCCTCACCAGTATGTTTGCTAGAGTATCAGTTAGTAAGTTTGAGAAGTTTGTTTTGTGACGTTGTGCCATTGCTAATCTGCCTGTTCCTCTGTCTGCAGTTTTGTGACCTGGGAAATTCTCTCCACCTCTGCCTGGCTGTCTGCTTCACCATCATTATTGGATCTGCATTTCAGATGGTCAGCCTACCCACTTCCACCCGCTGCCTCACCAGCTGGACTCCCTTGCTTCCACGTACAAAGCCAAATAAATACTTACACTTTTTTTTCATTCTACTTAGCTTGTCCTTGTCTGCTTTTGGGTTCCTGTCCTAGTGAATCGTGACAGAACGATCCGGCCAAGATGAACCCAGCGGACCTGGACTCTGTTCGCCATGCCATTACCCAACAGGAAAATATGTTGGGGCAGCACCGCATGGCGCTTAAGGAGATGGCGTCGTCTGTGAGTAACCTGTCTGACGGAAATGAAGGCTCAGCTTGGGGTTCCTGCAGATAAACCACCACCTGTTTCTCTCCCTACGCCTGCTATTCCTGTTTCGTTCTGTGAGCCCAAAGTACCAACACCAGATAAGTACGAAGATTTGGGGAAATGTTGTTCATTCCTCATGCAGTGTGGACTGGTTTTTGACTTGCAGCCCAATTCCTATGCCACAGACAAGGCTAGGATAGCCTTTGTGATTGAACTGCTGCATGGGAGGGCTCTGGAGTGGGCTTCTGCCCTATAGGAGCGACAGGATCCCTGCATGTTTTCATACCAGAGATTCACGGCTGAGATGAGGAAGCTTTTGACCACCCCGTCCGAGGTAAGGACGCATCTAAAAGACTGTATTCACTCCACCAGGGAGCCCGCAGTGTAGCGGAGTTTGTTATTGAATTCAGGACATTGGCAGTGGAATGAGGGGTCATTACAGGCTGCTTTTCATCAGGGATTAACTGAACAACTCAAGGATGAACTAATTTCTTATCCCGAGCCTAAGGACCTTGACGAACTGGTGGCGTTGTCCATTCCGGTGGATAACCGATGCCGGGAGAGAAGGAGGGAGAAACGAGGAGGATCTGCCTACCATTCACCGGTTCTGTTGCCATGCAGGTTCGGACACAGATGGGATTTTACCGGCCGTTCGACATCAGTCAGTCATCTGATCCGGAGCCCATGCAGGTGGGACGTCACGGGTTGTCTGTGGAGGAGCGCCAGCGTAGACGTGCGTCCAACAGCGTCTTTACTGCGGTAAAATGGGCCATTGCATTTCATGTCCACAGCACCCGTTAAACTCCTAGCCTCGCTAAGTGTGGGAGGCTTCTTAGCGAGCCAACATCAGTCCCCCAAGAATCCAGTCAGACCAGTTTTCCTGTCGCACTCTAACACTAACCTGTCTGAGATTAATGCTTTGGTTGATTCAGGAGCAGATGATAGTTTTATGGATACCGACCTGGTGGAACAGCTGGAGCTCTCCATGGAACAACTCCCGGAGGCCATTGAAGCTACCACTCTTAACGGCAGACTTCTTGCACATATAACCATGAGGACTGAACCTGTGAAGATGCTGTTGTCTGGTAACCACTCAGAGGTCATGTCCTTTTTCATTTTGCCCTCTCCTCGCGCTCCACTGGTTCTGGGTTATCCCTGGTTGAGAGAACACAACCCCACATTTGACTGGGTGACAGGAAGGATAACCAGATGGAGTATTGATTGCCATGCTAATTGCCTTAAGTCTGCTTGTTCCCATTCTGTGTCGAGTCAGGTATCTAACCATGCCCCCCTGGATTTGTCCCAAGTTCCTAGAAGTCTATCACGGTCTGGGTGAGCAAGCAAGGGCTCTTTCCTTCCCCTCACAGACCGTATGACTGTGCCATAAACCTGATCCTGGAGCTACTTACCTAAGGGATGCCGCTACAGCATCTCTCAACCTGAATGCGAGGCTATAGAGTCCTACTTAAAAGGATTCTCTTGCTGCTGGCCACATTCGTCACCCCTGGGAGCGGGGTTCTTTGTTGGCAAGAAAGGCGGGTCCCTTCGGCCATGTATTGATTACCATGGGTATCATTCAAGAAGTACCCTCTGCCTTTGAACTCTGCTTTTGACTCTCTGCAGGGCTCTATTGTGTTCACTAAGCTCGACTTGCGCAATGCGTATCAGCTCGTCCGGATCGGAGTGTGCGTATCTGGTCATGCCTTTTGGACTCACCAATGCCCCTGCTGTATTCCCCAAAGTAGGGTAAACGATGTTCTGAGAGATAATCGGTCAGTTTGTCTACCTGGATGATATTCTCGTTTCTTCCAAGCAACAGAGCGTTTTGCTGGACTCCTGAGGCGGACAAGGCTTTCGTTGATCTTAAGAACCGTTTGACTAATGCTCCCATCCTCGCTCAGCCTGATACCTCTCGTCAGTTTGTGGAAGTAGATGCTTCAGATGTTGGGGTTGGAGCCATTTTGTCCCAGCGTAGTTCCACTGATAATAAACTTCACCCCTGTGCTTTCTATTCTCGTCGTCTTTCTCCAGCAGAAAGGAACTATGATGTGGGGGAACCGGGAGCTGCTCGCCTTGGAGGAGTGGCGCCACTGGCTGGAGGGGGCTGTTCACCCGTTTGTTTAGACGGACCACAAGAATCTTGCATATGTGCAATCCGCCAGGTGACTCAACTCCCCGTCAAGCCAGGTGGGCGTTGTTTTTTGGACTTTTCTCTCACCTTCTGACCTGGCTCAAATGGCAAGGCGGATGCTCTGTCCCCGGATGTTTTCTAAGATGGAGAACGGGCACCAGATCTGAGACCATACTTCCCCGGGAACTCGTCGTGGGAGCTGTCACTTGGAAGATTGAGGAGGTTATGACAGTCCTTCGGACGCAGCCTGATCCCGAGGCGGTCCCGCCCGTTTGTTTGTGCCCAAGTCAGTCCGTTCTGCCGTGCTCCAGTGGGCACACACCAACAAGAGGACTTGCCACCCAGGTGTGGCTCGGACTATGGCGTTAGAAGTTTTTGTTGGCCTGCCATGGGAGAGGAGACCCGAAGTTTGTTGCTGCATGTCCTGTCTGTGTGCAGAATAAGGGTTCCAATCGACCCAGCTCTGGACTGCTTCACCCCCTGCCCATTCCCCGGCGACCATGGTCGCATCTGGCCCTGGACTTTGTTACCAGTTTGCCCTCTTCTGAGGGGAACACCGTTATTCTGACTGTTGTGGATAGGTTCAGCAAGTTTGCTCACTTTCTGCTTCTTTCAAAACTTCCCTCAGCCATTGAGACAGCCGACATCCTTGTCAAGGAGGTTTTTAGAATCCACGGTCTTCCCTGTGACAGTTTCCAACCATGGTCCTCAGTTCACCTCTGCGGTCTGGAAGGCCTTTTGCTTGGCCATTGGCGCCACAGTCAACATCACGTCTGGATTCCACACCAAATCTAATGGTCAAGCCGAGAGGGCCAACCAGAAGATGGAGTCCACGCTTCGCTGCCTGGTCTCTTCCAATCCCTCCTCCTGGTCATCTCAGCTGCCATGGGTCGAGTACACCCATAACACACTTCCAACATCTGCCACTGGGATGCCCCCCTTTCAGTGCCTGTACGGCTACCAACCACCTGTTCCCATCCCAGGAAAAGGATCTCTCAGTTCTCTCTGTCCAAGCTCCCATTCATCGTTGCCACCGGACCTGGCATCATGCCAGGGAAGCCCTTCTGGGTTTCTGACCGGTATCGGCTCCAAGCCAACTGTCGCCGTGTCCCGGCACCCACTTATGCTGTTGGGGGATAAGGTCTGGTTGGCAACCCGAGACCTTCCTCTATGGACTGAGTCAAAGAAACTGTCTCACAAGTTCATTGGCCCCTTTGTGGTGGAGAAGATCATCAATTCTGCTGTGGTCCGCCTGAAACTTCCTTCCTAGACAGGTGTCCCTGTCGACACTGTACGTCACATTATGGACTCCAGAAGGCATGGTCAGGGATTCCAGTACCTGGTGGACTGGGAGGGCTATGGTCCTGAGGAGAGGTGCTGGATTCCTCGGCATCAGATTCTTGACAAGGACTTGCTTCGTGACTTTTACAGCCTCCATCCTGGAGCTCTGGGTTGTCCGCCTGGTGGTGTCCGTCAGAGGGGGCGGGTACTGTCATGAATTCCGCCTCCTGAGTTCATTTTCTGCCTCAGTTGCTGTTTTTCGCCTGTTTTCTGGGAGTTCCTGAACACACCCTGTCTGGTTGCCTGGTGACGAAGCAAGGCGGGAGAATCTGCAACTACCCACACCTGTCATCTGCACACCTGGTCCTGATCATCACCTCTCCACCATTTAAGCTGTGAACTGACAGCCATTCCCTGCTGGATTGTTAGCCTCACCAGTATGTTTGCTAGAGTATCAGTAAGTTTGAAAAGTTTGTTCTGCTGTTTTGTGCCGTTGCTAATCTGCCTGTTCCTCTGTCTGCAGTTTTCTGACCTGGGAAATTCTCTCCACCTCTGCCTGGCTGTCTGCTTCACCATCATTAGATCTGCCTTTATCTGTCAGCCTACCCACTTCCACCCGCTGTGTCACCAGCTGGACTCTCCTGCTTCCACATACAAAGCCAAATAAATACTTACACTTTTTTTTCATTCTACTTAGCTTGTCCTTGTCTGCTTTTGGGTTCCTGTCCTAGTGAATTGTGATCTTTGCGATGCTATTCATGACCACAGGGTGGCAGGATGGTCACAGGTCACACTACTGTACATGACAAGTGTGGAAGCACAAATGTCAGGACTTTAAGACAGAGGTTGTCAAAACCGTTCAGCAGTGTTTCAGTGACAAAAGCAATAAGATAATGGCTGAAAAAACAGTGGAGGATGTAAAGACTCCAGTCTTAAAGTTGTCTGGTCTTACAGTTCAAACTGTCCTCTCTCAATGTATCATGTTTGCTTTGTGTGTACCTGTGCAGTAATTTAATAAAATTAATATTTTCATATTCTTGGCTTTGACTAACCTTTGACACATGGTTTATTGCACTAATGCTCTTAGAAACAATCTCATTATTCCCCTGTGAATGTGAGTTCCTCTCTCTGGTTGAGGAACTATTTCATGAAGGATCCAGTAACAACTGTCTTATAGACCAAAGTATAAGTGGTGTAGTTTTCTTGAAATATGCATGAACTTTGGCCTTTTTAAAGCACCGACCTAAAGGTGGAATACTCTTCAACAGCAGCCAAAAGGTCATTAAGCTACAAAATCTAACTCATAAGTTGTTCATCTCAAGAGCAGTGTTTGGATTGACATGTTTAGAATGTATAAATTTATCTACAGTAGTTCCAGTTGCTGGTTTTGAGCATGTACAAGTGGACAGTCTTAGACAAAGGGAAGAATAACTGATGATGCAAGCACAAACTGAACCAGTTTCTTCTGTAATGAAATCATGCGTAGGGGATTCTACTCGCAGTCTTACGGCAGCCTACTCTTAGACCTCAGCACCAGATAAAAAAAGGATTTCTTGGTTAAATCAAACTGTGCTCTGATCATACAAAGGTACATAGTTTGTTTGGTCCCATATTGTTTTTTTATTGGTTGATGCACCCTGGAGCCTGTCATTACGTTGAAAAATTGACATGGAAGTTAAAATTAAGGGTAGTTGTTGCCAGAGGAAGCAGAAGCAACTTAATCGAAGTTATTGCACAGTCCAAGGAAATGCACAAACACATAAGGCATGTTGAATTTATTTCCCCTGCACCTACCAGTGAAAAATGCAAACAATACACAAAAATGATATTCAAATACAAACATAGCTTTTTGTATTCCCAAACCTGTATGTAAAACATACACTACCATACACACAACAGACGCAGTGCAAAGGACATGTTTTTTTCCAAAAGCAAAGCCTGAAAACATTTCCTCTAATCAATCTGGAACAAGGTTAATTGTTTTATGAGTAAAGTTCTCTGTTTTCACTGAGGCCTGCATAACTTTTTACATAACAGACTGTTTTGCAGAAGACATAGCCTAAAGACTATAATTGACTTCATGAGATACACAAAGAGACAAATGGGCCAAAATATTGTGTCTATGCCTTTTAAGAGCGCCTCCTTGCAGCTACAGAGACAATATAGAGAAGCAGAGGGAGAACGCAGGGAGCGTCCAGTCAGACATGTACAACATGCAGCTGGTGTGTGCATGCAGGACAACTATGTTCATCATATCAGCAATACGGAAAATAAATTCTGATTATTCAAATGCTACATTTGTTTTTCAAAAGACATTTTTTTATGATACAGTTAAACTGATTTTCTTGCGATACACGAGCCTTGGATGCAAAACTAGAATTCAACATAAAAGGAGGAGAGACAAAAAAACAACAATAACATTAATATTCACAGCATAACAATTCAAAGTATTTCTTCATCAATCATATGATATGTGTGGATATGTCACTGTATACAAAAATAACATAAATACAGTATCTGATGAAATAAATAGCATGGTAAATAACGATCATACTGTCACTCAAGCAAAGCTACATCTCAGTGAGTGCAAAAACTGTCCCAGCCTACATCCAAGCGTTACACACTGGGACCTGACTACACACGTCAGTATCTAAAAGCTAAAGAAATCAAACTGCACACAAACACTGCAAAAGCTTTGGGACAGTAGAGGTTATAACAATGTTTAAACACTAGATGGAGATATTTGCTGCAATGACTTCACTGTGTTTACACTAACATGCTACTGTATAATCCACATGACCTATTTTCTGAAAAAACAAGTTGAATAAGTGAAATTCTAAAGTCTAATTTCTAAAAGAAATCTTAGGATTTCTAAGCAGGATTTATATAAAACTTTACGCTTGTAAATTGGCAAGTGTGGGGAAGTTGACCTACACTAATGGAAGGCACTGATAAAGTTTTTAATTTTGTATAATCCATGTGGAATTTTTTTTAGAAAGAGCTTTCCATTTTTATCGGACATCTTTAGGCAAAGACCGACTAAAGACAAATACAGAATTCTTTGTTTTATCAATGGAAAAATCAGCTACTTTATCAAAATATATCAAATTTTTCCACTTTAAATTATGTTCATTTTAGTATCTTTCTACATTATATTGAAGGCTTAAAGGCATTTTGCCATATCCAGCCCACTGAGGATGCATAGTGATTTAAATAGTCACCCCAATAAGAGTAAAGCATGCTCAGCAGAGGGTCAGGGGTCAGGTTGAAGGCCATTTAGACAGTTACATCCCAAGCTGAAATCATGCAAGTTTTGTGCAGTGACCATCATGACAGAAAGCATATTTTGGGGATCTCGCTCCAAGACATGGCACGGAAATGCACAGGTAACAGAACACAGACAACAGCACAGAGACACAAGCTCAGACATCTCTCTCTTACACTATCTGTATATGCTACATCTCTGTTACATCCATTTCATCCATTCACTTCATGCTCTCAGCCTTTCCTGCACTCTCAGGCTGTCTGAGGAAGTGTGATGTCATGTGCACCACACTCTCGACTGAGGAATGATGAGCGCACACAGCGACATGTCGTTTCCTAAAAACCCTTATGCAATGCAACCAGAACCTTTTTCTCTTGTTCTCCTTGAAGACAATCAATCTATCACCTTAGAAATTCTCAGCCTGTCCTCTTCTCATGCTCCCTCTCTTGTAAAAGCTTGCTCAACTGGCCTCATATTTGACTCTAAAGGTATCTCTCACTTCAGTCAGTATCTCTCTTATATTTATTTCCACGTCACTCTCGAAACTTTCTGATTTCCTCTTGATTGATGAGATTACGTGGGCGTGTCGCCCTTGGGGGTCCAGGTTCGGCAGGCTCCCACTGGCCACAAACAGCTGTAACTCATGCTGGAAGCCTGGGCTCGATCTTCAGTGAGAGATCATAGAGTGTCTCTTCATCCATGATGAGAGTCTTATCCAGAAGGTACTGGGTCACCTGGAAAAAAAAGGGGGGGGAGATATTGTAAATTATAGACCAGCAAAACTACGGCTTCATTTTGTTATTTTCGATTTTCGGTTTTTTAGTTCTCATAGTTGTCTTGATCTAAACTACTACTAGTATGTCATAAAAATATTGTAAAAAGTCATAGTATAGTGTGTAATTAAAATATAAAAAAGTCATAGTATATGTCATTAAAATGTCATAAGAAAGTAATTTAAGGAGGTGATTACAGCTCCGCTCCACGGTTCACTGATTGGCCCAGCTAATAAGCAGAAAAAGAGGGTTGGTGATTTAAGATGGCTTCTGCAGGGCCGTGTTTTAGCGCTCAGAAACGTATACATTTCCAAAACACTACCATATATCAAAGGAATTTTTAATAATCCTTTCACCAGCAGCCGAGGCCAGCACTTCCATAAAGGTTCTGTGTTGTCAAACCTTATATAACTAATTTCAAAATCTTTTTTAAACCCGCTTCTTAATGTTTGACAATTTATATCATAATTAATGAAAGAAATTGTTATGTGTTTTGCAGTGGCATGTTTTTACATTGCTATATAAATAAAGTTTATAATTTATTATTATTAAAATGTACTGTACATTCGATGATGTACAGTGCTGCTTCGTGATGTTCTTTAGAAATAAAAGGCACTCCTATTAAAATATTCAATGTGTTTACAGAAAAGTACCTTGGCTTGATGCTCTATTCTGTACGGAGTCTGCTGGAACTGTCGGATCTCTCTGATGATGTGGGATATCTAAAGAAAAGTTTTAATTGAAGTTGAAAATTGAAGTAAAGTATACAGTGTAAAGTGTACGGATGATTTGCATAATTTCTTTATGCATGTATGTGCCTACCATCCTCATTTTGGAGAAGTTAACAAGACCTTCCTCAGTAAAATTGGGCGTTCCCTCCTCAATAAAGGCCAGATCTGTTAGATACATTCCCAGGTATGGCACACATGGAGGGTTGCAGCTGGACGAAGAAATTGTGAAAGAATAATGTGCGTAACAAATTGTCTCAAAGTCAATCAAAGCACATTTTTATTTTCTTAAGTGTGATATGTATAACATGATTTGCATAGTTCTCACTTTTTCAGGGTCTCCCTCAGATTTTTAAACCTTCCCTCAGAGGACACAGTCTTCTGTAGTTTGTCCATCAGGGCTTTAGTCTGGACAAGACCAGAAATACACATTTATTTACATCATCAGACTAACACAGGACATACAAGGCAGTTGAATTAAGCCAAAATCCACTTACTCTTGATAATAATAAAATGACAAAATCGAATTTGCTTCGGCCCTGAATAGGCAGCATGGCTTGGTGGAGAGACAGATTGTCTGGTGATTGGATGATTATGGCTTTAATCAATTTACGTAGTGCTCATCAGAATTGAGCAAAGAGCAGATACAGGTAAATGCCACTGTGTATTGTCTTTCCCGGGAACTCTCTAATGACATCAATTCTATATACATTTGAAGACATTACAGAGACCAAATAACTTTCTTCTAATCATCTATGCTTAGGTAAGCCTTATATACACTAGTTTTTAGGTATAGAGGATTGATGGAGAATTATTCCACCTGTTTGCTGACTTTAGCCCAGGTCTTCTTTAAACGGTAGATGGCACTGCGATTGAGCGCGGATGTGATCTCCAGGACTCCGTTGTAGTTGTTGAGACAGCGGCAGATGTCAGCCACAGCAACCCATTTCTCTATGGAGTTGGCTCTTGAGCCCACATCGGTGTGGGTCATAATCTGTGATGCCACCAGGTTACTCATCTTCAAAAAAAAAAGAAAATTAAATATAAAAGGACGTGTTGGATATTTACAGAAGGGTTAGAAAAAAAGTTCTTAAGATATTGAAAGAGCTTACATCATTAAAGTGTTGAGTAGTTTTCATGATGTATGGTGTCCTCTCTGTCTTATCAACCTTCATCCAGCCCTGCCCCAGGAACTCTCTTAGACACGGGACAGAGATACAGACACGTGATAAGTCCAAATCGGATCATACACACTACATACAGCACAGTAATTTCACAAGATATAAGTTACATTAGCTAAAGCCTGTGACTTAAGAATATTATCACATCCCCAGCAGGGGTTGATAAGGATTTCTTAAACTAATTAAACACCACAAGTAAAGACACACGTCTCATGAAGGCTGAACTATCATGGACTGGACTAGATGTGCATGACGTTATTGTTGGATGAAAATCTTGTATTGCCATGTAGCCAAATATAAAGTTTTGACAAACTACAAAACACATTGCTTCTAGTTTTAATTATTTAAAAGCTATCTGTGTTTCCTTCAACTGGTTTTAAAAAACACAAACCGAAGAGTTGGAAACTTTTTTGAAAGAGGGCCGCACAGTAAAAAAAGTTTTACTCTGCTATATGATATGTAATGGCATGGATAAATATATGTCAGTATATAGAACAAATACAACCACATTTACACCTTAAAACACCGTTTAATTACTCTTTATGTGCCACCCACCTTACCTGACCAACAGGAGAGGAAACTAGGGTAAATTAGAGCTACTGAATGGAAAAATTATTTCCAGAACCCATCTTTCATCTTCTTCCATTTTCAACCGCTTATTTGGTGTCCACATTAGCCAGCTCTGACTGGGGGATCCAGAGGTGTTCCCAGGCCAGGGGGGAGATACAGTGGGGCTCGAAAGTTTGGGCACCCCAGGTAAAAATTTGTATTAATGTGCATAAAGAAGCCAAGAAAAGATGGAAAAATCTCCAAAAGGCATCAAATGACAGATTAGACATTCTTATAATATGTCAAAAAAAGTTAGATTTTATTTCCATCATTTACACTTTCAAAATAACAGAAAACAAAAAATGGCATCTGCAAAAGTTTGGGCACCCTGCAGAGTTAATACCTTGTACTGCCCCTTTTGGCAAGTATCACAGCCAGCCAAGAGTCTTTCAATTCTTGTTGGAGGTATCTTCGCCCATTCTTCCTTACAAAAGTCTTCCAGTTCTTTGAGATTTCTGGGCTGTCTGTCACGCACTGCTCTTATAAGGTCTATCCATAGATTTTCAATTATGTTGAGGTCAGGAGACTGTGAAGGCCATGGCAAAACCTTCAGTTTACGCCTCTTGATGTAATCCACCGTGGATTTTGAGGTGTGTTTAGGATCATTATCCATTTGTAGAAGCCATCCTCTCTTTAACTTCAGCTTTTTCACAGATGGCATCAAGTTAGCGTCCAAAATTTGCTGAAATGTTATTGAATCCATTTTTCCTTCTTCTCGTGAAATGTTCCCTGTGCCACTGGCTGCAATACAACCCCAAAGCATGATTGATCCACCCCCATGCTTAACAGTTGGACAGAGGTTCTTTTCATTAAATTCTGTGCATTTTCTTCTCCAAACGTGCCTTTGCACATTCCGGCCAAAAAGTTCTATTTTAACCTCATCGGTCCACAGAACTTGTTTCCACAATGCATCAGGCTTGTCTATATGTTCATTTGCAAACTTCAAACGCTGATTTTTGTGGTGAGGACGTAGAAGAGGTTTTCTTCTGATGACTCTTCCATGAAGACCATATTTGTTCAAGTATCTCTTTATAGTGGAATGGTGTACCACAACTCCAGTGTCTGCCAGATCTTTCTGGATGGATTGTGCAGTCAAACGTGGGTTTTGACTTGCTTTTCTCACAATCCTGTCTGATATTTTTCTTGGTCTTCCAGATCTTGCTTTAACTTCCACTGTTCCTAATGACTGCCATTTCTTAATTACATTCCGAACAGAGGATATTGGCATCTGAAAACGCTTTGCTATCTTCTTATAGCCTTCTCCTGCTTTGTGAGCGTCAACTATTTTCAATTTCAGTTTTCTAGACAACTGCTTAGAAGAACCCATGGTGCTGATTGTTGGGGCAAGGTCAGATGAGTCTGGGCATTTAAAACCTTTGAGATTGACATCACCTGGTCTTTCCAGATGATGATTGAGAACAATCCATGACACTGTCAGGTCTCAGCTTTCCAAAGGGGGCGGTGCATGCTATAAACTCTGCAGGGTGCCCAAACTTTTGCAGACACCATTTTTTGTTTTCTGTTATTTTGAAAGTGTAAATGATGGAAATAAAATCTAACTTTTTTTGACATATTATAAGAATGTCTAATCTGTCATTTGATGCCTTTTGGAGATTTTTCCATCTTTTCTTGGCTTCTTTATGCACATTAATAAAAATTTTTTACCTGGGGTGCCCAAACTTTCGAGCCCCACTGTATAATCTATCCACATAGTCCCAGGTCTTCCCCGAGGCCTCCTCCCAGCTGGACGTGCCTGTAACACCTCCCTAGGTAGGCGCCCAGGTGGCATCCTTACCAGATGCCCAAAACACATGTAGACCGGATGGGCATACTCCAAGGCCCCCTCCAGGATCCTTACGAGAGTAAAGAGCTAGTCTGTTGTTCCACGACCAGGGCAGACTCCTCATTGTTCCTCTTCAATCTGAGGTTCGAATATCAGCCAAACACTCCTTTCCAGCACCTTGAAGTAGACTTTTCCAGGGAGGCTGAGAAGTGTGATACCCCTGTAATTGGAACACACTCTCTGGTCCCTCTTTTTGAACAGGGGAACCACTACCCCGGTCTGCCACTCCTTAGGCACTGTCCCAAACTTCCATGCAATGTTAAAGAGGCATGTCATCCAAGACAGCCCCTCCACAACAAAAGCTTTCAGCATTTCTCGACGGATCTCATCAATCCCCGGAGCTTTGCCATTGTGGAGTTGTTTGACTACCTCAGTGACTTCCACCAGGGAAATTGATGACGATCTTCCATCAGCCTCCAGCTTTGCCTCTACCATAGATGGTGTGTTCCTCAAAATGCTCCAAAACGCACAATGACATCCTCAGTTGAGGTCAACAGCATCCAATCCTTACTGTACACAGCTTGGATGGTTCCCGTTTCCCCTTCCTGAGGTGGCAGATGGTTTTCCAGAAACACCTTGGTGCTGACCAAAAGTCCTTCTCCATGTCTTCTCCGAATTTCCGAAAAACTCCAGAGAAAAAGAGAGTCCAACCCCTATCCAGGAGTACGGTTCCAGAACCAAGACTGTGCGTAGAGGTAAGCCCCACCAGTCTAACTGGTAGTGCTCCACCTTCCGCACTAGGTCTGGCTCCTTCCCCCCTACAGAGAGGTGAGGTACCACGTCCCTAGAGTCAGCCTCTGCCGCCCGGGTCTGGTCCGTCGAGGCCCCTGACCCCATTATCAAATGATTAAATTAATAAATACACAGTGCAAAAAAATCTAAAATTGAATTGCAGGTGTTGCAGATGTTGCTGATGTGAGGGAGAAAACTTCAACATAGCAGCAGCTTACCATATAATGATGTCAATATCTTATAGGTCAATGTAAATTCAATATTAAGTAAATCTAAATGCAATGCCATCAGTTTTCCTCACTGCCTTTAAAAGCATACTTTTCTATGGAGCTGCCTAGGAAACCTGTGATGATAAACTGGTCTCATAACAAGCAGTACACATAAAGGTGATTTAGTTTTGTTTGGCCAGATGCAGATCACAGTGTGAGAGTATTATGAAAGGACTGACTCATAAGGAATGCTTCTGAAGACGATGTGATCCAGAAGTGTGAACTGCTCGGCCAGCTCCATCGCTGGGAGAGACTCGAAACACTCTGCCTTCGGAAAGTCCGCCTAAACACACACACACACACACACACACACACACACACACACACACACACACACACACACACACACACACACACACACACACACACACACATGGACACAAACATACAGAGACAGAGTCATAAATAGACAGATATTCACACCATAACACAGATAACAAAGAAATATAAATAACTTATGAAGAGACTGCCAATGATGAATATGTTTTATGACAGTTGACAGTTCCCTGGAGACAGTCACGGTCAAGAGAGGGTTTTTTTACCCCTCCAGCCTGAGGAGTGAACAGTATATGTGTGTGTGTTTTCACTCATTATTAAGCCAAAATAACACTAATGACTCCGTATTATTTTTTGTCTTTGGGAACTGGTAAAGTATTTGGGGGAGGTGTGTATTAATGTGCAAGTACTTCAAGGACGCTGGCTTCATACAACAGGTCATCCCATAGAGAACTACATTAAATCAAACTGTATCACTTAGCCAGTCTGCATAACAAGAGCTGTACGTTAAGCAGCAAAAGGTAGAATTTCTTTTCTCTGCAGTTAACTGCTGCTTCATTGACCCAATAGAATAAGAACTAGTATATTTTAAAAGTACAACAATATGTTTGCAATGACTCATCAGAAGATTTGTGTACTGCAGTTTTTCTCACCATCTGTAAGATGTCCTCTATCCTCAGCTGGGCATCGTCCTGCTCATCCTGAGAAAGGGCACTAGGAGACAGAATAGAATAGAATAAAATAAAACAGAATAAAATAAAAACAGAACATGCTCCAACAGAATAATAAAGAATAGAACAGAATATATCGGAATAAAGTAGAGTAGAACAGAATAGAATAAAACAGAATATAATAGCACTAGCACAATAGAATAATGAGAAGCTTTCATACAAGACAAATTTATGGCAGAAATTATTCAACTTTTAAATGTTACATTTGAGTGCTTCATACCCATGCTGCATGTTTGTGTGTGCATCTGTACGTGTATAATTGTGTGTGTGTGGTACCTTAGTATGTTTGCAGTAGCTTTTCTCTCCTGAGGCAGGAGGTCCGGATCTCTGAGGACCTCCTCCAGAAGACAGATCACGGACATCTTTAGCTCCCCGTTCATCTCAAAGTCCTAAACACAAACTTCCATAGTTAAAGGGACCCTCATAGACATATGTAATTAGTTCTCCAGAACCTACCACTAAGTACATGCCTATTTTCAACTCGCAACCTAACATTAACCTAAACTCTAAAACCAGACCAGAAGTAAAAGCTAACCAGAATATATTAATTTTTCTCACTGTCTAAGTCTAAACCTCAAATTGGTTCTCACAAAGATAGAAGTTAGGGGTGAACAAAATCTTCTATCATGGTATATTTAATTTTCGACAGTAATATTGATATTTCTTGCGATAATTAGTAAAGTAAGAGCAGATTTAATTTTGTAGATAGCTTACCTTATTTTTTGATTTCAATTGGGATATCTGACATAATTTAATTTATGGTAATTATACATATTTAATAGTTTAAACTGTCTTTTTATGTAACTTCGTGCACATTGACATAGTTTTCGTAATTGTTGAGGTTGAGGGACTGATACACCATAAGACAGTGAAGTGGATATATTAGGAATACTGTCAAAGTTGTGTTGTCCAACTGTTGTTGGTTATTTAAGTAGAACACATTGCAAAACCAGCCCTCGTGCTTTAACCTTACCCACATCGCAAAAGTAGTTGTAATATGGTGACTATGTAGTTAACAGTAAACCTAACCAGCGTTACATTCTGAAAAAATCAATTGAGAACGTGTTTATGGATAAAATAACCAGATGATCTGTTTTGAACTAATCCAGCAAATTTAACGCTTACAAACTTAAAGGTAAGGTATCACATTGATGCAAAACTCATTAAAAAAATAAATACTACTATAAATCTTCTTCTAATCTTTGATTTGCAACATTTTGAGATATTAAAAAGACAGCTAAAACAGGATACGGTATGGCAAAATACCTGTGTTAAAAATGTATTTAGTCTGATTGTATATATATGATCATATGACTTTCTCTAGTCTCCACACATTAGTCTGACCAATCGCCAGTCACTGCTGTACAATCTTTCATGTCTTTCGACTGTCCATTCCTCCTCTTGAACCCCCTGATTTCTTCCAGCCATTACACCTTCTTTTCCTCCTCTTTTTCCCTTTAATTCCCACACCAATTCAACTGTTGTTCAAAGGCCAGTTTTAACAAGCTCTTTGTTCTTTGGCCTCCCAAAAAAAAATGTGAGTGGGTGTATACTGTGTGTGTGTTTGTGCTTTGCCTCTGCGTTAATAAGCCGACAAAAGTGTTCCTGTCATCACAGCATTTTATGTTATTGAAGAAAAATACGTGAAACAGATCGATGCAGATACAGATCGATTAGACCTCTATGCGGGGAGTCAGGCAATTACCATGATATTCACTTCATTAGAGGCAACACTGGCTGTTTAGCAGAAGAGTAGGTAGACTGAGGCGAGTTGAGTTGGTTGTCTAATTGACACGGCAACAATATTCAGTGTGTTTGTGTGCATATGGCTGTTTACATGCTCGAGTGAGGGCAGTGGAGCAAAGAGAGAACGCATTAGACACCTGCTTTAATGAGACCACAGATTTGATCACCCAGCAAAAACAAGAGACCATTACACACTTGCATGCACGCACACACTCACACACGCACGCACTCACTCACACACGCGCACGCACGCACACACACACATTTGTGGGCCCAGACAGACCTGTGAGTGTTTGGAAACCCAGTGCCGCAGTACGTTGAGAACTCTGTTAGTTGCAGCTCGGCGGATGATGAACTCTTTATCACAAGTTCTTTCAGAGTTAGTAAACACTGGAGAGAAAATTAAAAACATAAAAAGGAAAAAAAGAGAGAGAAAATGTTATTACTGCGTCATAATATAAAACGTTCAATGATGATCTAGGGCTTAACTGTATTTACCAACAAAAGCAAAATCTGTCAGTGGTTAACAATATTGCAATTGAAAAATGCTTAATTGAAAGTATTTCAAACATTGCAGAAGTACAAGTAAAGTAGTTGTAAAGTAGTTGTAAAGTATTTGCGTGCGTGCGTGCGTGCGTGCGTGCTTGCGTGCGTGCATGTGTGCATGCGTGCGTGCATGCCTGGTGGTGAACCATGTCCTGCTGCTGCTGTGGCGATAGCAAAGGCTGAAGCAGGAGAGACTGAGCAGCGTGAGTTTTCCCCTGACTGGACTGCAAACACACAAACACATACTGTAATTATCATCAACGACAACAATACTGTTATAATATTTTACCGCTGTAATCATCAAGAGGAGTCGACACAAGTAAACTTTCATTTCAGACGAACACAATAAAAACATGATTGGTCACAAATTAAAATAACCTTTTTGTATGATGACTTTTTTTTAAACTAAATGTCAAATTGCCTATTTTATCAATTAAAATACTTTTAATAGCAACCACAATTCTCCTGTGACAAATTAATTAATAACCAAATAGTTGGTCGTACATGGCAAATATTTCAAAGTTTGCCTTACTAGTCATGTAAATAACCTATAAGAACATACATATATACTGAAAACACAATCTGTACATTAGAGGCTGTGAAGAGAATATGTTGCATGTAGAAAAGTTTATTTAGCTGATGTACTCATTATATCAGGCATCATTTGTACTAGTGTTTGTGATATACATCAGAGAAATTTTAGATGCAAAATACAAATATGTAAGTTCACCTATACATCATTAACTGTATTTATCATCACTTATGAAACTCCAAATCATTAACATTGTCATTCTTGTTACAGGCACATTGCAGACCATAACTATACTCCTCATTGTTGGCAATATTTCCAACAGCCATACAGGAATTCTCACTGTGATCATATCAGTCATCACCTTTAATTTTTTAAACATTGAAAATATTATCACCATCATAACTCAGTCACACAGGACCATTTATGCCATTGTCTGGTTGTATTTGAGCTTCATATTATGCTGCTGTACTAAAGATGTCAGCCTCCGGGGTCAGGGATCTTTGCCTGGCTTTGCAGAGTGGCAGTGCAGTGGGCACAGCACTGCCCACTGCGAGGGCTTCCAGCTATATCTCTGTGGTTTAGTTAGTCTATGAGTCATAAAACCACACACACAGTGTTACCTCTAGGCTGTCTGTAGCGGAGGTGTCGAGGTGTAGAAGGGGATCGACTTGGAGACATGTCTCCTGCTTCACTGCTCTGAGGAGACTCTGGGATGATTTTCTCCACTGCCACCGACTCCAGGACAGCTAGACAAGAGGAAAGGAGAGGGACAAGAATAACGATGAGGATGAGGATGATGGTTATGGTCATGATGGTGGCCATTACTGCTGCTGCTCTACTGGAGAGGAGAACTTTATTACACTTATGTTCACAGCCATGCAGAGATCACTCAGTATAACCAGTGGATAACATCGAGGCTTCTTTATATGTACCATAGGTGTAAAATTGGGTTGAGATTTGGTGATTGTAAAGGTCATAACATAATTATGTTTAAATAAAAAGGTTTCACATAATTTTCACACTCATGAAACCATGTATTGACCCTTTGTTCCCTACATGGAAACATCTGGATTTATTACTATGATTATTTATTCAGATTTTTCCTTTCATTTGTCACGCATCTGTATTCTGCCCTAATACAGTAAACACAGCACAGTACATGATTACCAGGAGCTCTACTGTAGATGTTCTTGCTACTACATATGCATCCTTGTGTTTCACTTTGGAGATCAATATGTTGTTTTATTTAAATGAATTTCATTTGGATGTAACTTGATAGATGCAGAGATATTGCCTATTTTCACCTGATGACTCATGACTACTAATATGCTTAGAATGTCACACTGCCAATTTGTGAGTGACAAAGGCC
The DNA here is from genome assembly GCF_031162955.1 of Sander vitreus. NCBI lineage: Eukaryota > Metazoa > Chordata > Actinopteri > Perciformes > Percidae > Sander > Sander vitreus. The sequence continues at coordinate 23,314,697 of NC_135859.1, forward strand.
AAGAGAAAGGGTAGGATCAACAGGCAAAAATGAAGATGTGCAAATAGCTGCATGTACATAGATACATATATCATATACACTTCTGATTAAAAGCTAAAGAAACTGTGAGACAGTATGCAGAGGAGGTGAGAGTGGCATGATGGTATGGGTCCTAATGGCTCTTCGTCTCCTAGTGAGCTGTAAGCAGCTGCCACACATGCACACAGTCATGTACACACTGTTATTGTATGTGTGTGCACATGCTAATTATGGTCTAACTGCAGCTTGTCCTTGCTGTGCTGCTGCAGATGCCCTGACACAATCCCTCTCCAGTCTGAGAGGGCTGTTTAACACCACCATTAGAAGATCTGAGCATGTTTGGTGGGAAGTCGACTTAGCTGACTCAAGCACACAAATGTAAGGAGATAATGATGTCCCACCAGGTGCCTTTTCTGCTCTTACATGGAACACTTCACACTGTCCAACTTCATGAGCATTTCAGTGCACCATTAAGACTCTACTGTATATGTCGATCAGTCATTGAGAATACATAGCAGCAAAGCAGAGATTTAAAGCACATAATAAGAATTTAAATCATCTACCAATGCTTCACAATTCAGATGTTCCAGCTCTCTCTTGGCCTGATCTATGGGCCGCACAGCACGGAAGCAGTGCCGATCAGCTCACCTCTATCCATATCAGACCACATGTCAGTGATGCTGGGTGTGAAACAGACTTTAAACTTGCCAGACAGAGAGGGCGGTGAAACACTGCTTTTGCATTGGCACTAATATGATTACATTTGAGCCCTAATGCTCTGTGCTGTATAAATGTATGTTTTTTGCACTTTATTTATGTGGAAACTACAGTATTAAATACCTCTGTGGATGCTCCGTCTCACTTTGCCACAGAAGGGGTCGATCTTGGGCACATCCTCCCCCTCTGCAGTCGAGCAGGGACTCTGTTCTGGGGACAAGGGAATGGGAGGAACTTGGTCCTGCAGTGGCTTGGAGTTGTTGGGTGGGGGAGAGGTGGAAGAGGGAGGAGGAGAAGAGGAGGTGGTTGGAGTTGGGGTCTGAGGTGTTGGGGTTTGGGGGGTTTGGGGGGTTTGGGCAGATGTGGGGCTACTGGCAGCAGACTGGGAAGTATTATGGTTGACGCTGGAGTTTGAAAAAGGACTGGTTAGGTCGAGGCCTCCGACCCTGGCGGTGATGGGGGAGTGGAGGGAAAGCTTTCGTGTTTGGACAGGGGAAGAGGTGCGGGACTGGATGGACAGAGGAGGTGGAGAGGAGAACTTGCGGCAAAGACGAGGAGTCGTTTTGTCGTTTATGTGCTCGCCACCTCTGTTGTTCTGATTGGTGGCAAAGAACAGCTCCAAGGACCTGGAAGGGGGTAAAAAGCAATTTGTTGGCAAAAAAAAGGATGAAAAGAAAATGTGTAATTGCAGCAGCTCAAAAGAAAAGTTGTTTTCTATGTGTCTATGTGCCTAAAAGTTTCAATAGCAAAGTCATTGTGTCAGATAGTTTTCCTGTATTAGAGACATACTATTATGTATGGTCAAAATACTGTGTTTTCAGAAATCATAAAGACATAAAAAAAAAAAAAATCAGATTTCACAGAAAACTGGGGACCTCAAGGCATTCAATGTTACATTTCGGGTATTTAGCTAATGCAGTTATCCAGAGTGACTTATAATGAGTGTGTGGGCACATACAGTGCAGTCAGAAAATATATGAACAGTGACACAATTAAAATGTTGTTGTGTCTGTACTCCAACAGACTGGGTTGGAAATAAACAATTTCTTTGAGGTTACCGTGCTGACTTTAAGTTTTAATTTTAGGGTGTTTACATCCACATCAGATGAACAGGGTAGGCATTTTAGAACTTTGTATACATGGTTCCTCAGATTTTTTGAACAGGAGGTAGTTGGACAAGTTAACATAAACTTAAATCTGCTCTAACCGTTATCTTTATCGCTCATAGTGACGAACTCAAAGAGAATAATCACAAGACTATTCCCCTCAGCTGACTATGATTTTGGTACCAGGCAATGAAAGTTCAAAAGCTTTAATCAACAAGCATTTTGTAATGCCATTAACATTGCTCAGAAAGTTGTGTGTTCAGAGCTACATTAAGAGAGGAGTAATCATGCATAGATAAACACATCCATCATTTATTCGCACAAGCCAGTTATTCAGCAGGAAATAGAGGAACAAATTGCATCCACAATTGAAATAAGAGAAAGGAAAGGCAGACAGAGGAAGGAAAGATACATGAATAGCAGAGAGGAGGAATGCTGAAGAACTTTAGAGCACCAGAAGATGCTTAAGAGAAAGATATATAAAGCAGACTGAGAGGAATGATGAAAAGGGCTCAATATGAATAGAGAGAGAAAAAACAGCCTTGAGGAAGTGATGCTACAGTGAGAGAACATGCTACAGACCGCCCGCAGATTGAAGAAAACATTTCGCTTCTCCCATTCCTGTCTATGTATCATCAACCTAAAATGTTTCAAACTGGTGAAATTACATCCCCTGTGAGTTGCTCCATTCATTTAAAGAGATCAATAGTGGGTATATTCAAAAGTAAGGGAGAAAGTCATGCATCAGTGAAGTGTCAGACCATGACCAGAGGAGAGGAAGAACAGGCAGGAAAAGTTGAAAAAGGGACAGCAAGAAGAAGGACAGAGAGAAGAGTCAGTTACTTGGACTGATCCATGGCTATCTTCTTGATCTTCAGACTGTAGTCGGGAGAGATGGATAAGATTGACAGACGGTCAAATGAGTGGTACTGCGCCCTGTAGTTAGAGGGGACATGAAGAGACAGGGGGATGGATGACACAGAAAAATGATTAAATGGATGGGGTGATGCTTAGACTGAGACATGAAAATGCAAAACTAGGAGATATGATGAAGATAGAAGATGGTTTGAGGGAAGATGATGGAAGGATTGTGGGTGGATCTCTTGGAAGATGAAAGGTGTGTCTGAGGAGGAGGGGAGCCAGCATGTGAGTGAGAGAATAGCAGCATATGTTTAATCTCCCAGGTAATCACATGACCACATGGGAGAAAAGAGAGATAAGAGAAAAGAGAGCTGTGTTAAAGACTGTGTACCTCTGTGTTTATGTGTGTGTCCATAACAGTGCCATGCAGAGAGTCTCTAACAGGCAGATGGCCGCCCACCACGAGCCAGGGTCTGCCTGAGGTTTCTGCCTGTTAAAAGGAAGGTTTTCCTCACCACTGTCGCACCAAATGCTTGCTCTTGTGGGGAATTGTTGGGTCTCTGTAAACTATAGAGAGTGGTCTAGACCTACTCTATCTGTAAAGTGTCCTGAGATAACTTCTGATATGATGTTACTCTATAAATAAAATTGAATTGAAATTGAAGAGACAAAAATGAAATTAGGGCACCTCTTTGATTAAAAAAAAAACCAAAGGGGGACTTTGACTTTGAAATCCACCCCATAAAATGTAATTTTAATCGTTGTAGTGCTCCAAATGTCTTTTATTGAGCATTTGTTGACGAAACAAATGCTCAATAAAAGACATACTAATAACTGCGAAACAAAATTGTAAAAGAGCAATGAAATATCAATACATAAGGTTAAAACAAGACTTAGAGTCTACAGCCATGCTAGCGGCTCTGTGATGCTACGCTTAGGCACAACAGTGCTTTAAGCTACAGTACCGTACATGCTCATGTCAATATGCTAACACGTTGATGTTTAACAGGTATAATGTATGCTAGAATTCGCTAATTAGCACTGAACACGAAGTACAGTTGAGGCTGTGAGGATCACCAAAGTCATGTGAATTCGTCCTCTGGGGACCATGAATGTCTGTATATACTTTCATGGCAATCCATCCAATAGTTTTTTAAACATTTCAGTCTGGACTAATGGCCAATATAGAGCCAGCATGGCTAAAAAGCACCACAATAAAAACTTTGGAATAAAGTAAATTATGTTCTCTTTATAAACCTCTTATTTTAATGGCTTTCTGGTGGATAAGGGAGAGAAAAAATTAAAGGTTTGACTTAAAGGACACTCGGGCTGCTCATGTGCCCATTTTCAATAATATTAGGGGGAAAATGAAGCATATCCTGTTCAAGTAAAGGTTTAAGAAAGGGGGATTGCCCTACATACGCCCACTACCCTTCCTGCACACCTCTGGTCTCTGGATGAGTCCTCCCTGTTCTCTTCCACTGAAGGCAGCTACAGGCCACGGTGAGTTAGGCTTTACATACAAACCTGCCCTTGGGCAGAGGAAAAGACAGAGATTTTCCGGTCGAAAAGCTAATGTCGAGGAAGAAATATATACACACAATTCTTATGGAGCCAGAGACCTAATAAGAGAGAGAGCATGAATAAAGTAGAGAGAGAGAGAGAGAGAGAGAGAGAGAGAGAGAGAGAGAGAGAGAGAGAGAGAGAGAAACTCCCCATCTGACACACAGTATATTCCTATGGCTGTGCCAAAACTTTGTTGAAACATCTGTTCTGCTGGCCTCCACACACAGGCAGGTATGTATTTCAGCCAGTATGTATTCAACCTTGTGGACAGAGTCCAAAACTGACCCACATCTGACTACATCATTCACAGAATTTAAAAAAAGAGGGAGAAGCTAATAAAACACTCTCAGAACACTCAGAACACACAAATACACATCCTTGCATATTTTACACACTCATACATACACAAATATAGACAGATACACAAAAACGACAAGTTTGTGTTTGTGAAAGCAAATTTGTGTTTGCATTGTATGACCTGATAGGTATGGAGGAGAAGGGCTTTTTGTAGATGTCGGCCAGTTTGTCCATGACCACTGTTGCCGTGGTGAAAATCCTGTATGTGTGCAGGAAGGTGTTGAGAAAGTCTATGGAGAGGAAGCGCAGGTCGGTCAGCCTCTCCAGCAGCCGCTCCACACTGGCATAGCGGATCTGGGGGACCTTGCAGGAGTTGAGCGTTTTGCTGAAGCAAATGTCAACATCATCTTTATGGAGACGCACATCGGATCTGATGGATACACACATACACACACAAACACACACACACACACACAAACACACACTCACACACACACACACACACACACACACACACACACACACACAACCGAGCATGGGTGACTGCTGGGCTGATAAGCAAGGAAAAGGTTCTGAAAGTAGCTGAGCAAAAACAGCCAAGTAAAAAAAGATATAAATGAATAAAGAAAATCCATGTATTCCAAAAAAAAGGAGGATACCAAAGAATACTTTTGAGGAGAAATAAATATAAAAAGCATAATACATAACATACAGCCTAACAATTTACAGTACTGTACATCAACATGACTGTAACATTTTCATCCAGGTATGCTACATCATATGTTTTGCAACACTGGCATGAAGAGATGGGTGTTCCTCTTCACACACACACACAAACATACTTACTTGATCATATGAGGCACAGTGACTTTAGAGTTCTCCTCAAATACACTTGTCATCAAGCCATTACAGCGGATATTATCTATACACTGCAGAGGCAGAGAGAAAAGGAAGATAAGGAATGAGAATGAAGTGAAAGGATGACAGTATGAGAGGGTTTGTTTCGACCTATAGAATTTTTTAAAAAAAATGGTCGGTGGAGTCTGTAACACCATACAACAGAAATACTCCGGATTTACTTTGAAATAATCTTTCTAGTACTCATTTCTTTATCTGTGCCCTCCCATTAAATTAAAACAAATGCTGAGAATTGTTGTGAAAATATTTCAAAAGTCTGATTAAAGGAATTGAAGGGGAAAAAGTAGCCATTTGAAACTGTCAATGTTTTTATTTTTATTTTATAAGAATGAATTCAGTCTGACATGCTTTTATGGTGCTACTCTGTTTGTGAAGTACTGAGGCAGTTAGCTGAACTCCCCCCTGGGGAACTGCACCCGTGTTTGTGTTTACTTATCACCAAGCCTTCTCAATGCCCAGCGGAGACATGCCCTTGCTATTTGGAGGTTCTTGTTATTCTGTGTTTGTCTGGCTAGTGTGTTTGTGGGACTTTGTGTATTACCTGGCTAATATCACTGGTCCATGCTGCCTTCTCCTGTCGCGATGGTGCCAGTAACACCACAGTGAATGAAGGTGTGTCTGAAGGCTCTACTACGAGCTTAAAATCCAGCTGACCAAATACCTGACCGCTAGCTTTAGCTGTGTGATAGAGGAAAAAGAAAGAAAGAGCTTTTTACAGTACAGCAATCCAATTAACAAATATGATAGTAAAAAAGAAATGCTTGTGCTTGTACCTACACACACACACACACACACACACACACACACACACACACACACAGAGGGTTAATTAAGTGGACCTGCTATCTCCATTCTGCGCACCCCTGAGGCTTAAGTGTAAAGGTGTGTGTTGAAGCACATGCATGCGATTGTCTCAGCACTTGTGTGTATGTGTGTAGGTGTTTCATCAATCTCCCTATTTGCAAAATAAATCCTTAGAAGAAGAAGAAAATAATGGACAATGATCATCAATGTCAAACGATTAAAACCTGACATTTAAAGGGGTGAGCATCTGATATTTAAAGGGAAGTAATTTCTGGACACTTCATCATTTGACACCTAATTAACCTTCATGAGTGGTGAAGGGCCTAAACGAGCCAATTAAAGCTAACAGTGTGTCGACAAGTGTAGATACAGTGCTTCATAGATTTGGTTAACTTACACTCCTCGTCGCTGGCATCTGGTTCCTCTATGAGTGTGCAGTCAATCAGGGACAAAACTCCACCTTGCTGCAAGATTTTATTAGCAAATTTTAACAACAGTTTATTTTGGTTAAAGTTTGATCAATTAAAATGTTAATTCCCACTCTGAAATCTACCTAAACTACTGAGGTTAAGGTGTTCTCACCTTGAGAAGGTGCAATTTTCCTCCAGAGCTGCGTGTGCAGACGAGGAAGTGTTTGGTGAAGAGAAAGCACTGACGTTCCCCTTCCTTCTTCAGAGAGAGAGAGCCCAGACGGACCTTACTTAGCTTCCCTCGCTCCACTGATGGCAGCTGGATCAGTGAACCTGAGGAGCAGGTCACAGGATTACATTACATTTCATTAAGCTGACACTAAGCTGTGGGCTGTGTAAAAAGCAACATTTCTCAACTGAAAATTCAGTGGCATAAACTGTATCTCTGCTTCAACCTGACAGGAACCTTGGATCAAGAGAAGACGTGGACTGTCAACACTGGTGTGAGCACTTCATGCGAAAGTGACCTTGACAAATCAAGAGATCAGATACAGCAGCTCATTGGGGTTTGCACACTGTAGCAATTGGCACACTTCTTAATGAACCCTGGGACAGATATGGGTTCAGTGCCTGTCTCAAGAGCACATCAACACGATTTTGCAGGTCTTGGACCAGTGCTTTTTATTATATCCAATCACTTGATGCATGAAGTAATTGCTGATTAATACAGTACAAATTATGCAGTATATTTGAGATAAAGCTGATCAAGAATGACTTTTTTTTGTTAGACAAGGCAGACTGTTGGATATGGCACCATGACTCCACGCTAACACTTTAACACACACCAGTGTTCACAGGCAATTCAAGAAATTGTATTGTAATTGTATTGGCTTTAAATCTACAATTTTACATTAATGTGACATACCCTTTTGCCCAAAGTAGTTTACAATAAGTGCATTGAAAGATAAGACATCACAGAGGTTTTCCATTTAGTAAAGAGAAATTGGTTTAATCTGACAGCTTCACAGGAAACTGCAAAAATGTACATTAAATGGAATTAAACAAAATAGGTACTCTATTCTGTTTTGAACTGCTTGGGAATAATTCATTAGGATGGTATTCTTTGAATTATGCTAGTTACTATCCCTCAGAATAATGTATTTGAGAGGTTAAAATGGAGAGCTACAACCAATTTTTAGAAACACATTTTATTTTACTGGACAAGCTAACAAAGAGACAAATCTTCCCCAGTAGAAGGTATTACAGTATCTAATGTCATGACTCAGTGTCTGTGCTCTCAGATCACAGGTTGACAGGCAGGAGGGTCTTACTGTCAGGAAAACTTTCAGAGCTTTGCTGAATGGTAAGCAGTGCCGTGACCTGACAAAGACTTACCCTGCCTGACAAAGGTCTGGCTGGTGTCCAGCAGGATGTCACAGCCCTCCACTATCATCCTCTCTATAGCCAGGTTCTTCCGGATGTTCTCTGTGTCGCTCACCTCGTCATGCATTACTCTGGCCACACACAAACACACCAGTTAGTTTAATGTCAAAATGTCAGGAAAGTTGATAATTCTGGCAACTGCCCAGACACATACCTGGACAGATTCTCTAATTTGGACTTGGCGAATTCAAGACTCTTGCGCTCCACATGCTCATGAGGCGTGTGTGCCAATAACTCATGCAAAGTAATGATGTAGCGAGGAATCTTGTAGGAGTGAACAGCAATATGGAAAATAAAGATTATTAAACATATGAATGAATTGACATCAAAACACAGACATATGTATTTGTGTTACAATATGTTTGTGAAAACGTGAGTGTGCTGGTGCCCATGATTTACCTGGAACATGGGGTACGTGAGGAAGGTCTCGAGCATCCTTCCCTCACAGGCGGCATTAGACTCGTACTGTTTCAGCAGCTTGTCAAAGTCTCTGTTCTGCTTACAGTTGGCCAAAACCTGCAGGCTGTACTGATGGTTACGCACAAATTCCTGATAGATGTTCAGCATGGGCAGCAGGATGTCAAATAGGTCAGCTAGAAACAAAAACACACACATATATACGGTATGTAAGTCGAATAACGGAATGCAGTTCCCAAGTATTTGCCACCAGCAGTTGGTTTTAGTTTAACATTCTGTTGCTATAGCAACTGGCACAAAACTGGCAAATATAGACAAGGGTCTTTTAGCTACTCCCCAAATGCCCTCGTTGGAGCATTATGTTTTAGTACTGATTTTATTATAGCTGTTTTGTGATTCTTGATTTGTGATTTAGTGGAATTTTGTTTTTTTGCTTACCAAACTGTCTGAGTTTAACGTGATGCTAATACAAACTGCTCTTCTTACTTTTACTTGTGTGGACTCTTTGTGTATGTTTACTAGATTAATTACTGTCTTGTACTTCCTATGCAGTGACCTAATAATATTTCACTGGTGATACTCTTTCTGGCATAAGGGACAGCATAACAATTTGACAGCTAGCTTTTATCGTAGTCTTCACTTTTATATTAACTTTGATTACAGTATCTCCTTGTTTCTCATTGTCCGATACTATTTTCACAGTTTTTACTTCCATCCAATAACAACTTCAAAGGCCAACTGTCTTCAACTTTTATAGGGTGCACTTATAGTGAGGGCAGAAGGCTAATACAATTTAATTTGCTAGTATGAATTCATTTAAGTCAACCCCAAAATGGTGAGGGAAAACTACAAGACAGAAGGTGGTGGAGGGGATTTGACCAAGGTAAGGTTAAAGGGAAATGGGAAAAGATATTTCAAATGTAGCTGTGAAACTGACTCCTTAAAACCAAATTCAGTAAACACTGATTGGTGATGTTATGAGTTTCTTTAATGATCCTTGTTTCCACTTTCTTGGACAATAAGCAGTTGTTTTAAAAAGCATCATCACTGTGTTAGATGCATGACAAAGTCTATTCAAAGAATGAATATAACCCCATTTATGGGATATATCTATATAACAGCACTGGATGAAGTAGAGGTTATTTCCTGATGAACTGCACATACACAAATGACTGGATCATCAGGCCTTTCAATGGCCGTGCCCTGACAAGGATAAAGTAATCAAAACTGTGCAAGATAACAAAGAAAAACACTACATAAATGGATTTGATGTTATACACATTGTTGATCAAATATCTAAATTCAGTGTGAGCCTGAAGCAGAGCGTCAGATAAGGGTGTTTAGTCAGTCGACCCTTTTCTTTTTGAATGTGTCACAAGTAATTTGCTGTCATGTCTTTCAGCAGTCTGTCTCCTAGGTGATGCTTATCTGTCGAAGGGCTTCTGTTTTAGGAGGTGAATTTGTGGTATGCCTTCTGGTCTGTGTGGTCTTTGTCTGTCAAGACAATGAGTGTGCTTGTTGCAGACTAAGATAGGGAAATTAATGTGTGTGTGAATGGGGCAGTAAGACGTCAGGACTGACGTTTGAATCAGACAAACTGGACCACTGAAAACCTGACCTTGATGTCACTGAGTGGCTGCAGAGTGTATGCATACAGCGTGTATTTGTGTGTTGTGTGAGGCAAAGTAACAGCTTACCCAGCACCAGAGTTGGCCAGTTGGCTATTCTTGCCTTCAAGCCTTGATGGAAAATCTCATGAAGGAACATGATGGTCTCACTGAAGACACAGTGTAAATGCAGTGTCACAACAAAATGACAAAAGAGGATTTGTTGTTTTTTAATCCTCAGAATCTGTCTCTGCTTGTGCCCCCAGTGTAGTTAACATGTCAGTGAGTCAGTTAGAAGCACAGATGGACAGAATATCTAGACACCTGTTAAGGAAGATGCTGCTGACATCGTCGTGGCTGATGGGGGGTTTCTTAGAGCTGGCAGCCATCCTCAGAGGTCTGAGGAAAAAGTTGACCAGGATGTAGAGCTGGTGGACGTACCTGTCATCACACGCACACACGCACACGCACACGCACACACACACACACACACGCACACACACAGTCAAAATACTTATATGTATTACCTAATACTGTCTTAAACAGTGAGATATAGCAGACTCCCCAGCAATGTTATAGCAATTCAGATTCATCTTCAAAAAACATACAGCATAGGAGTAAATATGTTCAATGAAGACATTATTCATATTTAATAGTTGGATTTTGTAATATTGTAATATACCTTAAATGTTGACTAACAGATGATAACATTTCCTGAATGTTTTTATTTGTTCTAGCTGAAGCTATAATGAATCATGAATGCCTCTCCCTGTTTGCCCATAACTGTACAAACACATTTCTAATCTTTTCTCAACATTTTCTTGAAAATATCTTATGAACTTATCAAGTTTGAACAACATGAGATTGTTTTGCCATACTTGTAACCCATGTTTTATCAGGTTCTGATAATCTGACTGTGATTTAGTTTGTTTTAATTAATCCAATACATACATTAGTACATTATGGATGGCAGTTATGTACAAAATCTTCTATTTCAGTGTATGTAGTAATTTTATATACTGTCAATAACTATCAATATATATATATATATATATATATTGTGATGTAGTACATTTTCTGAAAATTCTATTGAGAAACTATTTCAAAGTGATGCACAGGAATGTCTGTTATGGCATGAACTGCAAAGCTTGACTATAGTGACAACATTTCTACAGTGTGTGCCGCTATAAAGTATTTACATACTCTGTCTCTGCCTCCACCATGTTAAAGACGATCTGGTTCCTCTTCCTCATGCTCTCAGCATGAGGAGAGCAGATGTAGTCTTGAACAATAATCTTCCACTTCCTCCGACAGAGCCAGCCCCGCATGAAACTCTGCACCTGAGAAAATACAAACAAGGTAGCTTAGACGCAGTCATACACATGGAGCGTGCCTACTGTGCATGCAACACTTGCAAGAAATCCCAGGTAAGACACAAAAGACGGGTTACAGAAGAGAAAAACACATTCTTATTATTATTATTATTCACAGTAAAATATTTATTTACCTTTTTGATCTTTTTGATATCAGGGTCTTCATTTTCATGGTTGACATGGTAAGGCCGCATTCGCTCCTTAGTTTTGTTCAGAGCTATAATCTTTTAAGAGAAATTCAGTCAAAAACAATTTGAGCATAATGTGGGTGACTAAATGTCTGAACAAAAGACACATTACATTACAGTAAAATCACATTAAATAGAAACAATGGTCTTCTGAGGTGTAGTAGGAAGTGATATGATTTAATTCATGAGGATATTTTATTCCTAAACTAATTAGGAGTAATTTGGTTGAATATTGTATATGTGATGGTTATGCAGTGTATGCTTAGTGAACTGTTGGTGCACCAGATATACATCAGACTTCCTCATCTTTGACAATCTGGTGCCTTCATTCAGAAAGAGAGAATGACAGAGAAGGGGAGGGCTGCTATCAGCTGGTGACAGTAAGCAAATTAAGGCTTTGATGTGCTTGATTACCTGTAGTGCATTGTCAGGCACAGCAGGGACTGATGACAAAGTATCATCTTCTGCATATATATATATACATAAATATATTTCTAGCACAAACCAATATATGAAAACCATAATATCAAGGCCTTTTAAAGACCTAATCTATCTAATCATGACAGTTCTAAATGAAATACTCTCTTCAGTCAGATTGGCCTTTAGACATGTGACATTTAGCCAGCTGCCTACCAATAAAGTTTTTGTCATCTTCCAGGTTTTGAACCGAGGCCTACATGAGACACATCACAAAGGGAATTAGCCAGGCAGATGCCAAACTCAAAATGTTTGCTTAAGGGGGGGAAATCACATTTTACTTAGTAAACCTAATATTAAATGTCTCTACTTCTCTTTAGATAATAGTGATGACTAACTTTAAACATAGATGGTAAAAGGTTTTCTGTGAAGAAGAAATGAACCCAGCAGAGGTTGACACTGGCTCTACAGCAGTACCATTGGCGATTTTAGACCATTTTTAGGGCTCAAGCCCCCCTAAAGAGATATATATATATATATATATATTTTTTTTTTTTATTTTTTTTTTATTTTTATTTTTTGGCCAATTATGTTCATTGTTATCCAGTGAAAATACTGATTTAGCAGGGGGGGTTAACACTTTTGCAAGGCACTGTATCCGTGTCACATTCTCATTAGGGGCTGAGCCCCCCTGAAGGTCTGATCCTAGAATCGCCCCTGAGCAGTACTATAATAATTGCACCTATTTGTTTTTTACCGTCAGGCCTCTTGACAACATCAGTTCATCACAGATGGAGAAAAGCATGAAAGATGAAACCAAAGCAATTTCTAGCCACACACTTTCATCTTCATTTTCTTATTCACTAGAGCTATCATGCCAATGGCAGTCGAGAGGAGCCAGTCTGCCAACTGTTGACAGTTACAGTGGCTAGTTGGTTTAATTATTCATAAACACGGAGCAACACACACATAAACAAACAAACAAGAGTATGTTTTAATGAGATGGATCGCAAACTGCACACTGGCTCCTAAAGTCTAATCCTTTTATCATGAGCAGTCCAATTACACAGGCAGATGTTTATAAAATGTATTTCGTTAGCATTTTCATTATCAATGGGGCTCACTGTATCCCTGCCAATGACATATAATCACAGTGTGTATGAGATGAATCTGCCACACTTGTTGCTCTAAAAGGGGGATTAAAGCTAAAATCAGCATAACAGGCTAATTCATTAAACATGGTGTTATTTCTTCCTGAAGACAGAAATAGCCAAAACAAACAAAATATGTATACAACAATTATTGACACAGATGAGCTGAGACAGAATTGTAAATGTGAAAAACAGTGGAGCTGTGATTTATGGTGATGTTAGCAGCTTGCCAAATGAGCAAATAGCTTCCCTTGGGGCCAACTGCTGCTCAGACCAGAATTCAATTTCAATCAAGCACCTGTACATTGAGATTAACTCTGCAGTGCCTTCTGGCCATCTATGTGGTACATAAGAGAACATCTAACATGTAGAACCACTTCTCATCTGATCCAGCAAAGACTAACACTAAATGAGCTGGTAAATCTGGTAAAGCAATGGTATAGCTTTACTTTATTTAAAATCCATAATTTCTGAATAATTTCCCAATAACCTCTCAGTTTTCTGTTTTCCTATAAAGAACTATGTCATTTGGTTCAGTTGATACACTTCCAACTAATTAGCTTCAATTAATTGGTAGAGTAACCTAAACAGTCTTTTTGTCAGTGAATAAATGAATGAGTTTAAAGCTAGAGCTATTTTACACATTCCACTTTCACAAAAATACTAAAAATGTTGGCAGATCCATAAATCAATGCTACCAATGACTTCTTCTGGAGTCAGGTTCATGGCCACATTCCCTGTATATACATACATGCAATTTTTCTCCTTCTCCTCCTACGCTCAAAGGTGAATGAGTACTGTTCACACCCACTCCTCTGCTGCCATAAGCCCAGCTGTGAAAAGACACACACACTGCTGCATACCCATTACCCATAGAGATATGGGTATCCATTTCCTTGGATCACCGAGTGAGTAAGTGAGTGAGTGATGGCAACTTTATGTACGCATACCCTAGTTCAATGCCTTAAAAAAATGAGGAAGAAACATGTTTACTGAAAACGACCATCCATAGTGCTAGAGCGATGTTTTTATTAATGGGTTCCAGTTTTCCATCGTTCACGCGCAGAAGCACACACATGCAAACGCAATACATTCCTGACACCGGTTTCATGTTATTCCGCTGATCAACAATGGTCAGCGGTAATGCCCAAAGTAATTCGCCAAAAAAGGCAGGGAAGAAGAAGACTGCAAGCAAGTAAATATGGATTTAAGCAATGTATGATTTGTTCACTCAAGAAAACTCCACCTGGCACTTTTAACTTTGAATTGAATATGGGGTAATAACCCAACAGAAATACAAAATAACACTAAACCTGGGTCAAAACTTTTTTGGTTTAATTGATGACCAGATATAAAGATTAAAAATAACATTACACTGGGTAAAAGTAACCAACCTTTTTGGTTTAATTTATTACCCAAGAGAAATGTAGCCTAAATATGAACATGTTACTGAGTCAAAATAACCACATACTAATATGGGTGAATAAACCAATGAAAATTAAATAAATAACTGGGTAAGAAAAAATTGGGTGTGATTGGAGACCCAGTGGTTTTTATGCTCATGGGTACTGGATAGACCCAGTACTGGGTACCACGATTGACCCAAATTGGGTTAAAATTGACCCAGTATTTTTAAGTGTGAACCTTTGGATTGAAGGGGCATTGAATGAAGACCCTAATCCTTGTTATGGTAGTTATAACCAAGATCATTACATATTTCACTGTTTAAAAAGGATACACATGGTATCTAAAGTCGCTGGTTAGGATTTCAGTCCAGAGTTCCATAAAAAAAAGCAATACTTGTTTCAGAACAAAACAGAGGATGATGTATCAACAGTACAGCCAAACAAACTGTGGCATGAGAGGATTGTATAAATAAAAAACACTAAAAATACAGTCATCAAGAACTACACTTTCTCTTCCAATCCTCAGCACTTGCTGTTGTCTTCTGTGTTACGTCAAATGCCCATATGCACTGGCTGTTGCATTCCGTTTTATAGGCATACTATACACATGCATTGTTTCCTCTAGGCACATAAATTAAATCCCACATGGAAGAGGCAATTGTAGGTGTTGTGTTTGTGTGTGTCCATGCTTTACCTCTGCTTTGAGCCTCTCAATTTCTGTGTCCTGATCTTCCAGCTGGGTGCGCAGCTGATTAGCAGCCACCTTTTCAGTCTCCACTATCTGTATAAGGTGGATGTATTTCTGCATCAGCACCTCTCGTTCAATGATGATGTCAGAGTAACTGAAAATAAAGAGAGAGCTATCAGTTACATGAAGCACTTGTATATACACGACTGAATAGCAGCATATACAAAAAATGTCTTGCTTCTTTCCTCCATTGTGTGTTAATGGTAGAAAGGAAGGAATAACAAACACACTTAATGCTTGTGTATTGAAGTGTATTGATTATTAACGCTAGGTAATGATTCAAATTGTCCACCCTGTGTGAAGCTTTAAAATCTTAAAAGCCCTGTAACCTATTTTCTCAACAGGCTTCTCACTGTGTGCAATGGGGTCCTTATTGAACACATTTTCTGCCAAAGTCAGAACAGTTTGGTTATTTCACAGGATATTTCTGTTCTCACTGGTTTCAAGTGGGCTGTGCTCAGTTGGAGAAGGTGGTGACATATTGAATTTTTACAGCTGTTGCTACTGTGACATGTCAAAGTGCCCTTAGTACAAAAATAAAAAATAAAACCTCTTCACTTTGATTGCCCTGCACACCAATGGTGCCCAAAAGAACTAAGAAACCAATTTCAAGAAAGTTCTTTGTGGACCCAACTGGTTCTTTAAAGAACCCATTTTATATAATATTATAATTATATAATAGCTAATTGTTATTTAGCTATTTTTAAATATATTAGCCTAAACGTTTATTAAACCTAACAAACAGTGAGATGGAAATATCAATCATACACTGTCTATGCATGCACAGGTGTGCACAGGCACAGGTATGTAGGGCTTTTTAATGGAAGGGGTTACATTGTAATGTGGACTAAGTCAGTAGTTCACGTCCTAATTTCAGAAGAAGTTCAAAATATGCCAGTCAGTGTGAAACTGCAGGGAGCACAGATGACCACAGGAACAACTAATTAGGCTGACATGGTATGGCACCTATAAAATGCAAGCGATACATGCTTCTTTTGAAACTATCAAATGTCTTTATCTTTTTCAGGACAGCTGTGTCCAAACTCCTCACCTCAGACCTTAGATGTCTGAGCCTCTTTCAACACATCAACAAGGAAGAACTTTCAAAAGTTTCTGCAGCCTCAATAAGATGGATTACTGCAATTTAAATCTTCCAATATTTGAACTGAAACTCATGGATCAGTGGAAGGTAGTAAACTAGGCGCAAACTGGGGAAAGTACACAAATATCCTTTATGCGATAATACCTTATTATAGTAGTATAATAGTACCTTGCCTGCTGGATGGCCTCCACCCATTCATCGCACTCACTCTCCTCCTCTGTGCGAAGCTCCAGAGGCTTCTGTCCATCGTGACCAAATACGATGAGGAAGTAGTGCTAAAGAGAGAGCGATAAAGAGAGAAAAGCTGTTTATATGTGTGAGACCCTGGCACCTAACACATCCACAACACCACTACTCAGTCGTGCCAACAGTCTCACTTTACAGGACAAGATGTTTTGGTTGCACCTTTAAGATGCAAGCCACAGCTAATCAGACATTTGGCACACACATATGGAAACATGGCTTTCAACTACATTTGCTTTTCATGCTCTTTTCTTGCCCAGATTCATCCAATTTAAAGTTCCACAGACCTTACATGATGCAGGCAGAGCACACAGACAGAGAGTGAGACTGGATGGGGGAGGGTTACAGAGTTATTTGCCCCGCTGAAATGAAGTATCGTCTGTGCACCCTTTCTCCACTAGCGTATTATCAACCCCATCAATTAGCCCACTCCCTGTCTCGCTCTCGTTTCCTGTCTGTCTCTCTTATTAATCTGCTGAATTTCCCTGAGTATCTGCCTTCAAAATACTTCCCCACACGTACACACACACACCAGGCATTATGTGAAGTGATAGAGGCTTTTATTCAAATGGTCGTGTCCTGGGGCACTGGGTTACCAGAAGAGCTGCTATTCTTAGTCAGGGAAAACAGAGAAGACTGAGCTCAGCATGGACTTTCTCTCTCCTCCTCCTCATGTTCTTCTCTTCTCATCATCTAACCACCTCTTTCCACCACCTCTCTCTCTCTCTCTCTCTCTCGCTCTCTCTCTCTTTGCACTTCACCCATCATCCCACTCCGCCTCCTCTGTCCCGCTCCACCAGCATTCTCACTTCTCTTGTTGTTGAAAACCCACTCCTCCTCCTCCTCATCCTCCATCCCCTTCATACACTCTTTGTGTGTCTCTCTCAGTAAGGATTCAGTGAACCAAACTGAGTCCAGAGGAGAGACGTTTACCCTGCAGGAGGATGGATGGGCTTCAGCCCCTGCAGTTGGGATGGGCTTGGGACAGAGTCACCAAGGTTATTGGAACACACACACACACACACACACACACACACATAGACCCTCCTCCATCTCCATCTCTATCCTCCTATCCCTGCTTTTTATGTATCCGTCATTTCGATTCACTGGCTGGCTGGATTTATTACATCAACAATAATCTATGCTCTAACAGTCTTTGACAGGGAGAAAGAATGGTAGAGAGACGTAGTGGTTACATAATATGTCTTAACTGAGTACATATTTCTAAATTGTGTCACCACCTAACAACAAAATTTCCATGGCAACACAATATCTGACGCTTCTGTCATGTCATTTCCATTTTCTACTTTTTAGCACTGCCTCTATTCATTTAATACTTTTATTGATCCATCCTGTAATTTTTGACGTGGAGGAAGCAACATTAAGTAGAAAACAAAACATTTACTTATATAGAGATCTACATGGATATTCTGAGCATATGTTACCTGCATATTACAATAACAGTATATTGATGGAGTTAATGGTTACTGATTTTTACAGTGCACAGTAAATGTCAGGGTTTTCAATATGTCTGCCTTTTATAGCCTTATTAAAGGGAATATGCACAAACATTTTCACACCATGTTGGTATTGATTCACATGGTTGCTTTGATCACACAGATGTCCCAGTCATAATTATCACATATACAGTGATGATCACTGTAGTGGTATTTTCAATTTGATGCTCAATGGTGGAAAGAAAAGTCGTAGGAGCAATACCACTCTGCTGCAATAAATGTCCTACATTTAAATTTTACGAAAGTATACATGTAGAAGTATTATCTGCCAAACTATACTTATTAAAACTAAAGTAAAAGTAATCATTATACATGTAGACTGACCTTAGACAGTGAAATATTTGATTAATATTTCTGAAAGTAGCATTTTCATGTTATAATTAGCAAATGACAGATTATAGTAGTTTAATATGTTCATAATGTGATCTTAAACTGTAAAGTATCTTGTCATTATGTGAAATAAATGCAGGCCTAGTGAAGTAAAAAAAAAAGTATAATATTTCCATCTGAGATGTAGAAATACAAGTAGCTTAACATGGAAACATTCAAGTAAAGTCAAAGTATCTCAAAATGGTACTTAAATCCTGTGGAGCACTACTATTGCTATTGAGTATTTTCCTTTTTTACGAGTGGGTTCCCATTTTGTTTGTATCATTCATATGCACAAGGATACAAAAGAGCAAAAGGGCGTAGCAGTGTGCCCACAAAGGCAGTGAAGAGGAAGACGCAATCTAGCAAACATGGATTTAAACAATCAACAATTTCAAATGTTCAAGAGTTTGAACGCATTTCCTTCCTCATAAAACATTTGCAAAGTGTTTGTTAGGCCCCAAGGATTCGCACTGTTTTGTTGAGAAGAACTAAATGTGAACTTTGCTTGTTTAAAAGAAAACTCCACAGAACACCTTTAAGTGCAGTACTCAAGTAAATGTACTTAGTTACAATCCACCACTGTTTACACAGTATATACTGATATTAAAAGTATTCATATAATCTCCCATTTCAGGATACTTTACATAATGTAAATGTTTTGCACTGAATTCCTCTTTGAATGTACACTCCCACTATTTGCTGCAGCAGTGACCCAATTGCCCCCAGGCAATCATTTAACTTTAATGTATCACATCCTTTACAGAATATTTTGGATCAAGCTGGACCTCATGCCGTTGAAAACATTAACAATGCAGCGCAATGAATTACACTGTAACACTGTACTGTGTTCTCATTAATCGAAGAGGAACATGTAAAAGCAGTAAGAGGTCCGACTCTCTATGAGCTGTGAACACGCAGCTTACCAGCTCTACAGTACCATTCAGGACTACCAGCACGCTCTCCCTTCAAATCAGCTCAAATGTACCCTCCATCCTTCAGGGCCTTCATTGTACTGTAAGAGATTTAATTTAAACAAATAAAGAAATAGAGGAAAAGCAAAAGAAATAAAGAAACAAAGAGACTCTTTTCTACTCTTTCACTCTTTACTGTATGTCACTGACGTACACTAAAGAGTAAAAGTACCATTCCCCTTTTTTGCCTAATCTGTGGAACAGCTTATAGAAAATGAATCTGTAAAAACTGACAGCGTGACACAAAGGAGTGACACAAGCACAATGACGGGAAATTTTATTATTAAAAAGCAATTTCGAAAGTCATTTCAAACTGCTTGCTACGAGAACAAAGGTGAGAAGTGAGACTACTTTTCACTGCCCAACAGAGACTGAACATTAGGAAATGAAAACCTACCACACACACACCCTCAGGTTCATAGTAGCGCTGTAATGAAATTAAAGATTAAAGAGTCAAAGATGAAACTGGACTTGTTGGTAATAGATTCATTAGGCAAAAAATGGCTGGGGGATCCAGAAATACTCATGTGTTATAAATATTTAAAAACAGAGACGACAGAATGTTAGGCTCCACTAATGATTAGGGGACTGGAATAGCAACTAATGATGCAACACTGTTGTCTGCTTTGGTATCTGCACTGATGAGAGGCCAAATTTTTTTGTACAGTACCACAGATGGACCTCTTTTTTTTTTTTCTTCGAATTTAACTCTCAGCCTTTAACATTTTTTTCCCCGCTGGTTTTTAAAAGACCATACCAGTATGTACATAAGTGTTGGCTTCTTAACTACAAATTATCTCTACTTTTGAGTGCATGCTCTACATATGGATCTGTGGATGTGTTTTACATGCTGTTCCCATCCAACAAGCACAGACATATGCATTGGCTTCATACAGTACAGTAACCTGTACGAGTACTAGTCGTTCATTTCATCCCGATGCCGTTATATAGCTGCAGCAATTCTATGAGAATTATCGTCCTGTTTTTTTTTTTTGTAAAGCCCTTTGAGATGACATACTGTGATTCAAGGCTTTAGCTAGCTACCAAACTTGCCACAGTCGTGAGCTACGATTAGCAGAAGGGTAAACTACCTAGCTAGCTAGAGCCTCAAATAAACACGGCAAATTAACCAGTATTCGTTATACCCAAGCAGACCAGCTCTTCTGACTGTTTTCACAGCAAATGTCCACTTCCTGGGCACTAAACTAGACCACATTTTTACACAATTTCGTTCCTCCATATACTGTGTATAGATAGATGACTTATCTTAATAAAGTCTTATCAAATAGCTTAGCCTTGAATTAGCTGCGGCCCTAAGTCTTTGGCTACGGTTAGCAGCAGAACTTTCACTGAAGGGTCGTGCATGCGCATCTGCATTTGCAGAACAGCCAACGCTCTCTATCTCTGAAATAACTGTGATCGGCCAAAGTCTCCCATCATGGGCTAGATTTTCTAAAGCCTGAAAACAGAGCCAATGAGGAGGTGCAGAAGTTTAGTTTTCTCTCACACCACTTGAATTACAACATACTGAAAGATTATTATAGATTTATTTCCCAACAACGACAAAACTAAAAACCACTGGCACGCTAAATTAAATATAAGCCTGAAAATAAGGCCATTCACAAATTCTGAGAAATGTTTCACAAAAAATAATAACCCAATGCAAAAGTTGTTTTGGTGGAACTAGCAGCCAGGTAGGTCAGAAAAATCTGCCTTGTCTCACCTCCATATACGGTATGGTGTGTGTTTGTGGCTGTGTTTAACAAGAATATCAATGCCAAACCACTAAGGTTTGCCTAACTTTGTTTGAACTTGATGTGCATAAAAGCAAGTACTGGAAAAGACACTATTGAGCAAAAATACTGCAACAGTACAATCAAAACCTGTTATTTGCATGAAGACACAGGAAAGTTAAAGTTGCTCCATAGCATCAATAATTAATTGAGTTTATCAAATTGAATCCAGTGCTGCAGGGAAAACCAACCACTGGTTGGGTCTTTTTTGTGTGTGTTTGCAGTTAACATCTGACAAGTTTCACAGTAGAACAGGTTTTTGTCTCATCCTATTCCTTAGATCCATATACAACATAGAAATAGAAAAAAAATCATTAGCAAGCCGTTTTGACACAATGGGCTCCATTGGATGCTGATGTATAATGCGTCTCCACCTTTGCACTGCTGGTGAAGCAGGGAGTGCTAAGTGATCCTGACTCCCGCAGGGTGATGATTACCATTACAGAGAAATACAACAGAGAGGAGACCAGATTTGTGTATTTGTGTGTGTGTGTGTGTGTGTGTGTGTGTGTGTGTGTGTGTGTGGAACTGATATAATCCATAAACTTGATTTCCCGTATGTGTGGGAGTATATAGCACCATGCTGGGTTTCTCTAAAAAGAATAGAAGAAAACTGAACGTGAGATACTACAAAAGAACCACAGAGATTATTGAAACAGAGATAATCTCAAACTACCTGTTGTTGGCATTATCATGGTGAACAATGCTTCAAACCAGCAAAAGAATGTTCGCTTCATATTCACAATATGAAACAAATATCAATTATTAAGGCTTGAAAAGACCATACACAGAGTATGAAAATATTCTACTAAAAACACAGGAGAGGAAACCAGATTATTTTGAAATAAAAAAGGAGGCATAAAAACCCAATAAGAGTAATTAAAGGTAGGCCTACATAATATTCTAACACTGTGGGTGTTTTTCAAAATCACTAAGATATATTTAGTGACAGACTAAAATTGATGACGTGTACAGAATAGGCTGTAAAATATGTTATTAGCCATTATAAGGGTTAAATCAGTTAATGAAACAATAAATGTCATTTGTGAGAAAAGGCTTAGAGAGATAAATATGATAAAAGGG
Organism: Sander vitreus; assembly: GCF_031162955.1. Classification (NCBI taxonomy): domain Eukaryota; kingdom Metazoa; phylum Chordata; class Actinopteri; order Perciformes; family Percidae; genus Sander; species Sander vitreus. The sequence goes on from NC_135859.1 coordinate 23,337,225, forward strand.
GTGTGGGTTCACTTTTCCACCCATCAGTCTTCTGGATCAGACACGATATGCTTCTCTCCTCTTTATTTTCCTCTCATTTCTCAGCTCCTGTCATGCTCCCACAGGGGCGATAATGCAGCTTCATAAAATGCTCACAGGACAGAAACAAAGAAATAATCTGCCACTGTCAAAAAATGACTTGTGCATTCATTAATATAAATTTGACCTTGTTTACTGTACAGTAGGCTGCAGTACCTACACACCAATCTTTTTTAATAAGAGGCCAGGTGTCATCCATCATGTTTGCCATAGTAAATAGTGTCGTAGAAAATAGGTTAATTTTCGCATTTGTTAAATGTAAGGCTGCCAGCAGCCAATTAGCATAGCTTAGCTTAAAGACTGGCATAAAGTAATTCCCTGTAAAACTGCTAATTGTCATTTTTATACTTGAATAAGGAATGAGAAGACATTTTGTTTGGCCTTCGCTTATTTAAAAGCCTGTTTAAAAGTTAAAGAAATAGTTCAACATTTTGGAAAACATGCTTTAACGCTTTCTTGTAGAGAGTTACAATAGATAAGAAGATCAGTACCACTCTCATATTTAAAGGTTGTATAAATCTTCTAAGTCTTGGTAGCGAATAAGGAATTTGTCACAAAAATTGTCGCAAACTATACCTTTAAAATGATTTCTTTTCATTGCCTTTGTTTTATGACAGCCAAAATAAATATAGTGTAGATGCCTAACTTAACAAAAAAAATACAAGAGATGTCAAAGTAAATGTGGCAGTTTTTCCTTGATTCATCTTCTTACTTTAGTTGAAATGGCCCTCTTTGTATTTACATAACATCCATTCTGTAATTCCAGAAATCCAAACAGCTTCACTTTAGAAAAAAATAACAGATTTTTAAAATCCTGTAGTCTTGTCATTGTGAAGAGATACAAAACATTAATCCGACAGCTCCAGCAGCAGTACTTTATGTAACCACTGAATTTAACTAATGATGTAGCTATCACTGAAACCACATCCCACATCCTGCTGTTTCTTCATGCTGTTCACTTCCTCCAAAGAAGTTCTTACAACAAAGTATGGGGCCGTTTCTCTCACACACACACACACACACATACATTAAACATTCACAGATACACACAACTCTCTCTCACACACACACACACACACACACACACACACACACACACACACACACACAGTATATAAGTATACTAATTGTTGTGCATGCCTCAGAACACTCTGATCAGGGATTACCTGTCAGTTTATCTGGAGATTAAACAGATAGCTCCCCGCCTCCACTGCTTACTTTCACTGCTGTCCTCCTAATCAAAAACAAACATAAATACACACATATAATACAGCTATCATCAAGCTTTTTCTCCCATCTTACACATTTGGTATTGCTTTATAATACTCTCACTCCATCGCCTGGAGGAATTGTTGGGAAACATCCTGCCGCCCTAATGCAAGAGATGCTGGATTGGAGTTTGCTCTACGACTCCCACAGTGCAACAGCAGAAGTGTCTAAACACAACATAAATCTGTTTTACAATATTCTTGAGAATTGCCAGTGTGCCTAACCTGATCCTGTAAAATACACTGCTCATAACTCTGCACAGACAACAACAAACACATGAAACTACTTGACAATCCTAATACCTGGCGCTCAAGTTTATTTTATACAGTCCTCGTGGGATGTGTGTGTGTGTGTGTGTGTGTGTGTGTGTGTGTGTGTGTGTGTGTGTGTGTGTGTGTGT